>NW_028142235.1:0-118446 GCF_055691185.1 Crinia signifera | reverse complement strand
CCTCTATCCCCTCACACACACCCCACAGCGTTTCCAGCAATGCACTGCGCACCCTTCACAGCACCTCTCCATGCCTCCTCTCCTCCTCCCTCCCCCCCCTTGTCTGCTCCAGCTCTCTGATCTCCCCCTCCCTCAGCTCCCCAACACTCCTCCGCTCCCCTCCTCCATTCCTGTTTCCCCCTCCTTTCTTTTGCTTCCAATACTCTCACCCCCTCCCCCTACTTTCCTTTCTTTTTCTCTCACTCCTCATCCCTTCCTCTCTGCTTCCCCTCCTCCTCTCGCTTCCTCCTGCTCACCTCCTATACTGCCACCTCTCTTTCTCTCTCTCACCCTCTCTCTCTCTCTCTCCACCCTCTCTCTCTCTCTCTCCACCCTCCTCTTCCACCCTCTCTCTCTCCCTCTCTCTCTCCACCCTCTCTCTCTCTCCTCTCTCTCTCTCCACCTCTCTCTCTCCACTCTCTCTCTCCCTCACCCTCTCTCTCTCTCTCTCTGCCTCACCCTCTCTCGCCTCACCCCTCTCTCTCTCTCTCCTCCCCTCTCTCTCTCTCTCTCTCCTCACGCCTCTCTCTCTCTCTCCACCTCTCGCCTCACCCTCTCTCTCTCTCTCTCGCCTCACCCTCTCTCTCTCTCTCGCCTCACCCTCTCTCTCTCTCTCTCGCCTCACCCTCTGTCTCTCTCTCGCCTCACCCTCTCTCTCTCTCTCGCCTCAGAAGGCACCTTTTGAACCATTAAGGTCGGCGGACCTTAAGTTTCTCACATGGAAGCTGGTATTCTTGTTGGCAGTGGCATCAGCGAAGAGGGTGTCAGAGTTAGGAGCATTGTCATGCAAGTCTCCTTTCTTGATATTTCATGAGGATAGGGCAGTTCTTCGGACGGTACCTCAGTTTTTACCAAAAGTAGTCTCTGCTTTCCATCTAAACCAGGAGATAGTTCTACCTGTGTTTCAACCCCCAGAGGGTTCTAGAAAAAGGGACAAATTGAGGAATTTGGATGTTGTGCGTGCATTACACATTTATGTGGACAGAGTTAAGAGTGTCAGAAAGACTGACACCTTGTTAGTGTTGTATGACATACACAAGATTGGTTGGCCGGCATCTAAGCAGACCATTGCTAGGTGGTTGCGCTCTGTGATAGCTTTTGCATACACTAAAGTTGGAAGGCCTGTTCCGGCAAGGATAAATGCGCATACCACCAGGTCAGTTGCCACCTCTTGGGCAGTTCGACATGGGGCAACAGCTGAGCAGGTTTGCAGGGGCTGCCACTTGGTCATCTGTTCATACCTTTGCCAAATTCTATAGGTTCCATGAGTTCGCGTCGGAGGACGCATCATTCGGGCGAGCAGTGATGAGAGCTGCAGACCTGAGCGTACCCACACAAAGGACCGGCTCTGGAACGTCCCAGTGTTGAGCTGTGTCACCAGGACCATTGAAAGAGAAAAAGGGATTTTTGTAAGAACTTACCGTTCGAATCCCTTTCTCTGATATGGTCCTGGTGACACAGCGATCCCTCCCTTACGCTCAGTAAGTATGCCAGTGTTCATGATGTTCATGTTTAATTGGTTAAAGTAACAGTTATTGTTAAAAAATGTGCATATAATATGTGCAGGCGTTTGTACTGAGTTAATGTATTCCAGTGGCTTTGAAAGATTGAACTGAAGAGTCCGGGATGCAGTATGGGAGGAGCCTACCCTCTAAAAGATTTAGGATAGGTGCCTGGCTCCTTCGGACCCTCCTACATCCCAGTGTTGAGCTGTGTCACCAGGACCATATCAGAGAAAGGGATTCGAACGGTAAGTTCTTACAAAAATCCCTTTTTTGTGTATTTCAAAAATGTAAAGAAATAAACAAAGTTTGGACATTTTCCGAGCAACAATCTGGTTGGAACAAATATTTTAACGACATTTTGGGTGTCACGAACGGTGAAACGGTGTCAAGGCATGCATTATATGTAATAGTAGAGTGCAAGACTAATAAAAAGACTAATAAAGAGATTACATCTCCATATGTGCCAAAGTGGTTTGTGCAAAAGGCTAGTGAACAGCTAACGAACCCAATACACCAATCATGTCCAAACTATGGCCCGCCAGCTGTTGTGAAACTGCAAGTCCCATCATGCCTTGCCACAGTTCTGCTATTAGGGAATACTAAAACTATGGCAAGGCATGCTGGGATGTGTAGTTTCAAAACAGCTAAAAGGCGCTCAGTGACAAACGAGCTTTAAAATCAAAGTCAATTGTTTGGTGACCCGACTCCCAGGCTGCACGTCACCTGGATTTCTCCTCGCACCCTTCGCGCACAGTAGGGCAATAAGCTGCATCTAGTTTATTTAGGGCGCAAAAATGCAGCCAACAAGACCAGGGCAAGTGCTGCGAACAATTCTTTAGCTCCCACTACATTAGGCAAGAGCTACGGGTGCACAAAACAATTGAATCACCATTATATGTTGTTTAGCACCTTACATAAATTATATATATATTTTTTATTATTATTATTTTAATATGCAGTACAGTAAGACCAGCAACCCTTACCACCAGCATAGCTCTGCCCCAACACTCATGAAGCACCGCCTACATGTTTTGATTGGCCCACAATCCAATCAGTCAAAGAAAATGGATCACCATCAATAGGTAAAAACATTGATGGTCATCCATTGCATAGTGTGCCACAATCAATGGGCAGTTGCACTATTGTCATCAATTGCAAAGACGTCCATCCCTAAAGCTGTGCACACACAGTGCAAGTGAGCCTCTGTGCTAAGTTTGCAGTTAAGCACAGATGGCTCAGCATTGTGTACTGAACAATCTGTCAGGGCCAGTGTTCTCTGGTGTGAGAACATTGGTGATGACTAGATTTATAACTGGATGCAGTGTAAATCTAGTCAAGCAACAGCGACGCGCGGGACCGCGCAATCGTCATCACCAGAGGGTATACACGTGGAGTGATCCTTTTTTCATTTCTAAGCGATCTAGTCAGATCACTTAGAAATAAGCCTCATATACCCCTGGGCGGGATGTATTAATGTAAATCGCCAGCCGCCGCGATGCTACCGCATATGTACTAACATATGCGGCTAGCATCGGGTAGCGGTGACGGAGACCCCCGCGATACCTGTAATGTGGTGTGCGGGGGTCTCCGTCACATCCTGGCGGCTGTCAGTGTCCCCCTGCCTCTCCTCCTCCTCCCTACAGCCGGATGTCCTCCCGGCTGTGACACCTGCTGACGGAGGAGTAGATCGATGGAGGATGGGTCGCAAGGACGGCGGGCGGCGATAGAAGCCCATAGGCATCTATAGGGTATCGCCACCCAGAGGTGGAGATACCCTGCCAGGCGGAGATGGGGCGGACGGGTAATGGTACAAAGGAAAATGCGGTAAAACCCCCGTTTTATCACATTTTCCCTTTAGTACATCCCGCCCCCTGTGTGTATGCCCCATTAGGATGGTAGATAATACAGTATACACTTTAGACTACAGTATAACTAATGTGACAATAATCCCTGTATAACCATCCAGCAAGCAATCCCGGCGGGTGACATGTACTTGGTGTCACCTGAACGCAGCAGTGATCCCAGCCTATATACAGTATGCCCAGTTATCCTACATCTGCACTAATGGCTACGTGCAGTTTGCTAGCCTGTACGGTTTGGCTCACCTGTATCTCACCACATTGGCATGCCGGGCACATATTTACCATTACACTCACATGTGTTTATTATCATAGAACATAGCAAAGCGCGCATAGCTACTGCAGCAGAGAGAGAACATATGGTATACACACAGAGGCTTCCCATAGATTATAATCTGGTCTATATACACCTGTGTCACACTTTGGGAAAGCAGATAGATAATTTACAGTGTATAATAATGCAGACAGCCCTGGGGCTGAGATATTACAACCTGAGCCATAGAGTAGTGCTGCTGAGGATACACTGGTATGCCCATACACATAGTGCAAGTGAGCCTCTGTGCTAAGTTTGCAGTTAAGCACAGATGGCTCAGCATTGTGTACTGAACAATCTGTCAGGGCCAGTGTTCTCTGGTGTGAGAACATTGGTGATGACTAGATTTATAACTGGATGCAGTGTAAATCTAGTCAAGCAACAGCGACGCGCGGGACCGCGCAATCGTCATCACCAGAGGGTATACACGTGGAGTGATCCTTTTTTCATTTCTAAGCGATCTAGTCAGATCACTTAGAAATAAGCCTCATATACCCCTGGGCGGGATGTATTAATGTAAATCGCCAGCCGCCGCGATGCTACCGCATATGTACTAACATATGCGGCTAGCATCGGGTAGCGGTGACGGAGACCCCCGCGATACCTGTAATGTGGTGTGCGGGGGTCTCCGTCACATCCTGGCGGCTGTCAGTGTCCCCCTGCCTCTCCTCCTCCTCCCTACAGCCGGATGTCCTCCCGGCTGTGACACCTGCTGAGGGAGGAGTAGATCGATGGAGGATGGGTCGCAAGGACGGCGGGCGGCGATAGAAGCCCATAGGCATCTATAGGGTATCGCCACCCAGAGGTGGAGATACCCTGCCAGGCGGAGATGGGGCGGACGGGTAATGGTACAAAGGAAAATGCGGTAAAACCCCCGTTTTATCACATTTTCCCTTTAGTACATCCCGCCCCCTGTGTGTATGCCCCATTAGGATGGTAGATAATACAGTATACACTTTAGACTACAGTATAACTAATGTGACAATAATCCCTGTATAACCATCCAGCAAGCAATCCCGGCGGGTGACATGTACTTGGTGTCACCTGAACGCAGCAGTGATCCCAGCCTATATACAGTATGCCCAGTTATCCTACATCTGCACTAATGGCTACGTGCAGTTTGCTAGCCTGTACGGTTTGGCTCACCTGTATCTCACCACATTGGCATGCCGGGCACATATTTACCATTACACTCACATGTGTTTATTATCATAGAACATAGCAAAGCGCGCATAGCTACTGCAGCAGAGAGAGAACATATGGTATACACACAGAGGCTTCCCATAGATTATAATCTGGTCTATATACACCTGTGTCACACTTTGGGAAAGCAGATAGATAATTTACAGTGTATAATAATGCAGACAGCACTGGGGCTGAGATATTACAACCTGAGCCATAGAGTAGCGCTGCTGAGGATACACTGGTATGCCCATACACATAGATATCCCCAGGAGCACCATGCAGCAGCCCTGTGGGAGTCACATACATGACCAACATACAGTCTGAGCTCCAGTCCTCACCCACAGGTTGCTCAATGCTCAGGGGGTGTTCTGCACATGTGCACTTACCAGCCGCTTCTTCTACGCAGGGGCATGGCGTCCCAGTCAGTGACTGCCTCCATCAGAACAGCCGGCAGAGTGCTCATGTAGGGGGAGCAGCAGTGATGACGATGCATTATGTGCCAGGTGTAGTTCCAGCAGCTGCCAATAGGTGGCGATGGTGCGGCACAGCGTGAATGACGTCACTGCATTGTAGCTACGAGATACACGAACAGTCCGTGTATGAGTGGCTGGTACAGTGGCGTGTACCGTTAGTTCAGCGTCTGGGACAGCCACTCAGGCTGAGCCACCACGGGTTCGAATCCTCCTCCAGTGTCTGCTGTTTCAGGGGCGTGGGGTGTAGCGCCTTCGGATCCGGGAGCAGCCTGAGTTTTTGACTCATCCACTGATACCACAATATTTTCTGCTCAAACTACATAATATTAATAATTAGCCACCATATATAACCAGGAGGAATAACTTTAAGTGGGGGCAGGACGGAGTCTGTGTACAGACCAATTGTTCTAAATATACAGTTTATTCATTGGCACAAAACAGCAAAATAGGTTAAAATTAAAAAAGTGCATTAAGAAAAAAGTGAATAGAAATTGGAGCTGTGTGTCCGTGTCGCTGAAACACTTATACAGTGCCCGTGTCAGCAGATTTCCACATACACAATTTTCTTTAATAACTCATGTCGACCTATTCCTGTGTTGACCTTTTTCATGCAGCCTTTTGGATTGTGTTGACCGTTTTCAGCGTCAATTTAAACCAGGTCGATCTTTTTCATATGTAGACCTTTTCACTGCCGACCAAAAGATCTAATTACTGTCGACTTAATGACCCTCACCCCTGGTCACAGCGTCTATAAACTGTTATGTAGGACAGGAGACAAGTTCCGAAAACTAAAATATCATAAATTCCCAAACGTTGGGCAAAAGAAGCAGCCTCTGTGTTTTCCTTCACATGTAGTCATACAGGTAGAGTCGGACAACAGGAATAATAGGCGCTACATGATAATGTATTTATAGCATTCCTCCCAACTGTCCTGATTACAGTGGTATGGTCCCGCTATTTGGAGCCTGCCCTGATGTCCCTTGAGGGGAGGTGATCATGGCTGCTCTGCTTTGTGGAGCAGCCGGTGATTGCTGGATAGGTGCCGTGCGCAGCAAGGAGAGACGGGGCTGGGTACGCTGGCAAAGAGGATGGAAAACCCGGGGCCTCGATGCCCGGTCCCGCCCCCGTTGCACATAGCCCCCCCCCTTTCCAGGGCCAGCTGCATGCAGGTCCCACTGATCTATTGGTAAAAGTTGGAAGGCATGTTCGATGTTCTGTGTATACAATACATTCCTTTTTCTTTTTTAATAGTAGGATCGGCAGCAATTAGCTGTATGCTCTGGCCTTCATCTGCGGATCTTCGCCTCCAGTGAAGTGTATGGCCTTTGTCAAACATACATAAAAAAAAATAAAAAAATGATACCCGATCTATTGTCTGCGGGCAGACGTGATTCTAGTCTGACTCTAAACACAGATATTTCTCCATTCCCTGGAGAGAAAGAGAGAAATTGGCCTCACACCCCTTGCTGAAACAGGTAAGGATCATATGGTCGACCTAAAGATTGTCGACAGTCATTAGGTCAACATACTGCAAGGTCGACATGGGTCAAGGTCAACAGGTCATTTGGTCCAAAAAAGCATTAGGTCAAAATGGTCTAGCTCAACATAGGGTTTTGTACTTTTTTTTTTACCCGAATGCCGACACAGTCAACATGGACACAGGATTAAGTGCACCGCATCCCCTCGCATGTCTGGCTGTGCTTGGCACTCTATGTTATTCTCCCACCACACCCTAGTGCAGGCGTTCCCAACCACGGTCCTCAAGGCACACCAACAGTACAGGTTTTAATGATATCCAGGCTTGAGCACAGGTGTCTTAATTAGTACCTGTGATTTGGATTAATCCATCTGTGCTGAAGCCTGGATATCACTAAAACCTGCACTGTTGGTGTGCCTTGAGGACCGTGGTTGGGAACGCCTCCCCTAGTGGATGGTAGGGCATGAAATTCCGCCTGTCGGCACATGTCGGCTCAAAAAACCCCCCAAAAATCCAGTGAAAAACCCAGTCGACCTAGACCATGTTGACCTAATGACCTGTCGACCTAGACCCATGTCGACTTTGCAGTATGTCGACCTGATGACTGTCGACCATCTGATATCGCTGATACAGGTTAATAGATAGAGGCTATCAATCCGAACGGCCTGTAATTGGTATAGCTATCTCACCCCTGCATTACTATATTAAGTATCAATTGGTAATGGGGGAGGCGCACCCAGGAATATGTATTAGACTTGGAAGCAAAGAAAGATAAAGTATTCCTACAAGGGGCAATCTAGGTTAGCATATATTAATGTTCTGATTAATGTTATAGGTACATTAATAAAGTGACCCAAGAAACAGAGAATTGGCTAAAACATGATGTTTATTGAATCATTTATTAAGGACAGCGAAATATTAAAAACATAAGTGAAAAGTGATAAATGTGAAATAAAGTGCATTAGAAAAAAAATTAAAATAAGTCTGTTACGTGTGTGTTATCGGTCATAGCATGTGTGTCTGTAATACTGTTATTAATCTCCACGCAAATATCAATTATTGCTCTAATTAGGCAGTCTTGTAAATTCATCAACAAAGGGACATGTGCACGTTTCAAGATGACGGGTGCAGCAAAATTGTTAGGAATAAAGGTGCGTACACACGGGGCAATATGATCGCTGGCAATATATTGCTAGCAATCATATCAGCAATCATATTGCCCAGTGTCCCGTTTTGTGAAAACGGGAGCGCGCACCCGGCGATTTATCGCTGGTGCACACTCCAATCACTGGCAATATGGTCGCTCAGCAACCATATTCCCAGCTATTTCAGCCCCTATCGCCCCCGTGTGTACACAGCATAATCGCCCCCGGATGACGTCAGCGAACCGGGACCAGGGCGGTCTTTTCGTATGGGCTTAATGGGCACTTGCTCTGGGGCCCCAGGTGTATAAGGGCCATACTCTGATAGCTGAGGATCCCCTTTTTTCAGGGATACCAGAATTTTTAAAAACGGCCCCCTGGGGAAATGGAGATATCCAACTTCAAAGCAGCAGTCCACATCTGACCTGTTAATTGCACTTCCCAGTCAGAATTCTCAGGTTCTCTCTGACTTAAGGTGCCCATACACGTCTCGATGCGGGCGTGCATTTTGAGCTTAAATAGCACGCATCGCATTCATCCTTGTACATGCGTTGTGCATACAATGCGATGAAAAGCAAGTACAAAAAGTATGTGCAGCACATACTTTTCTCTTTCAATGGTCCTGGTGACACAGCTTCACATTGGGATGTAGGAGGGTCCGCAGGAGCCAGGCACCTATCCTAAAGCTTTTGGAGGGTAGGCTCCTCCCCTACTGCATCCCAGACTCCTCAGTTCGTGTTAGGTGCCCACTGGAGTGGGTTCTATTCTAAAGGGCTGCCGGAGCAGCCGAAGGAGTAGAGTTAGTTAGGGTTTTTATTATTTTATTAACTTTTACACTAGCTAGGTAGGCACAGTGTGAGGATTCTCATTAGTGAATCCTCACACTGCTAGCACAGCAGGAGTTGACAGAAGCGCGTCCTGTCAGCTCACTGTGCACAGGGGAGACGCTGCCTGGCCTCCCTGTGCAGCGCTTACAGCTTCTTTTAAGAAGCTACGAAAACTCCACAGAATGATACTGAGCGCTGATTACCTATTCTACCGACTGTCCAGGATACACAACCAGTGTCCAACATACAAATTCTCAGTTGAAGTAAAAAAAATTGTGACATCTAGTGGTGCGAATAGGAACTGCAGGCAATCATCCCGATCATCCCTTTTTGTGATCATCCTTTTAGTACATCCGCAAATGGTGCCCTGCATACACAAATACATCCACGGTACTTGTGAGTTAACTGGGCGCCCGATTTCTAAATCGGGTCGGATCGGGCACATCGCATCGCATGCGACCATCGGATGCGATGCGATGCGATGACCCGATTTTTCCATAGGAATCAATGTTAAAATGGACTGAGTCCATTTTAACATGGAATTCAATGGGAAAAGGGGTCCTTTTCATACCCCTACTATCCAAGTGGGCATGGAGTTGGATATAAACCTGTGGCGAGCGTAGCGAGCCACCGAGCCCGAAGCGTGGCGAGCGTAGCGAGCCCCGCGAGGGGACACAGAATACCGTCCCCTCGGCGGGCTCGCTTCGCTCGCCACGCTTTGGACTTGGTGGCTCGCTACGCTCGCCACAGGTTTATATCCAACTCCATGCCCACTTGGATAGTAGGGGTATGAAAAGGACCCCTTTTCCCATTGAATTCCATGTTAAAATGGACTCAGTCCATTTTAACATTGATTCCTATGGAAAAATCGGGTCATCGCATCCGATGGTCGCATGCGATGCGATGCGATATCGCATCGCATCTGATTGTATGCCTTAACTTAAGGCATACAATCAAAAAATCGGGCGCCCAGATAACTCATAAGTACCCATCCACTATAACCACAAACCCTAGCATACTACACATCCTATAACTAGCGAGTCTACCACATACCGACATCCTAAAAAAGAAACCTCCTCTATTACCCATAACGCCCAGCATAAACACACAACAGCGCACATATACCTGTACCACAGCCGCACAGCATCTGCCATGAGCCTGACGTCTGCCTTGTGTCCCGTGTCCTCGGCTCCTGCAGCAGGAGGTGCTGGGTCGTCCTCTGCTCCGCCTGTTGTGCTGTTCTGGGTCGGCCTCTGCTTCCACCCCCGGCTCCTATCAGGCTGGGGATCCTCCTCTATCCTCTCCTCCGCTGGGCTGTCACCTGTCCTCTGAGCAGCTCCTGTCCTTGATGTTACATCGTGTTCTTAACTTACTTTCGGGCAGGCATCTCTAGGGGCAGCTCCGCACCACTGAGGGGGCTTCTACAGGTCTCCAGCTAGGGGTCCTTTGCATGTCCTCCAGTCCTGGTTCCTCGAGAGCGGGTGTCCTCCGCGGTGCCTGCGCACCTTGGTCTCCACTTGCTGCGTCCTCTATCTTCTTCGGAGCAACTTCAGGAGAATCCTCCGGCTGGGTGTGCTCCCAGGTAATTTACCCCCTCAGCACCTTCTTCCTTGAGGTTCTAGTCTTCACCCTCTCGGCTCCTCCACAGGCAGGCACTATGTAGGACACCTCGGCAGCACACATCATTCTGTTCTCTCCGGGTTTGGGGCTCCTCCTGTGGTTGGCAGCTAGTGGGGGCAGCGCGGTTCCCTTCCCTCTGGCAGGTGGCAGCAGTAGGGGACTTGGAGGAGCCTGGCTCTCCTGGCGCCATTCCTGGTCTCACAGCTGCGCAGCCTCCGCTCCTTACAGGTTAGCAGCTCACAGCACTGCACAGGCCCTTGTCCTCTCCAGGGATCACCCTTCCCGGTGCCGGCTCTCTCTGTTGTGGGTTATGCATCGCTGCAGCACCGCCTCTGATCCCCCTGCCCTACCTCTCTATAGTCCCTCTCACTGGCTCACCCGCCATATCCTGTACTGGCTGTATCATATATTTTTATATTTCTTTATACTCAAAGGCTATATATCCCCCTTCCCACACAGATTTAAGTTGCGACTATTTGACACAGTGGCTGCCTTGATAAAGGTACCAGCGGGGACCGAAACGTCAGAAGATCTCTCTTGCAGAAAATAAACTTTGGATTACCTCCTGGTTGTACCTCCATTGAACTACAGACTGGTGAGTGCTGTTTATTCCCCCAGTGGGGGTTCTTTCTGGTATCTATCTATCTAAGGAATTATCCAAGCAGGCAGCGGCACTCCGTGGGCTTAACAATGTGTTTATTGGAGGTGACCGACGTTTCGGGGACTGGATACCCCTTTGTCAAGGTGTACAACGCGTGCGGGTGACACAGCAAACATTTAAATACATACAGCATGTGCATACTCACCATTCCCGTACGTGGAGCGTCCCGGTTGCGTCCAGTGCGGCTTCCGGTGCGGGCGGATGTCAGTGGGCGGAGCCTCACTGCATCATCACGCTCCCCTCTGTTGTAGATGGATTGCTATGGTGACCCCACCGTATCGCCCACTTCTGTATGACAACCTCCGCTCCAGGATCCAGGTTTGGCTTCTGCCTATAACAACACATAAATGGCACATAAATAACCTACATTAAAACAGTAAAACAATGTTAAAAAATGGTGCAAGTTTGAAGTGTAAATTTCAGATGCCACGGGACTACTGCCCGAGCAATGTTTAAGAAGTGATGTGAAGAAGATGTCACCGCATCTAGCGTGACAATTGTATGGTGTTAACACAGGGATCCGGACGGGTGTGTTACATATGGATCTCTGTATACAATAATAACATGGTCAAACTGATCGCTAATGATCATGTTTGTAAATCGGAGATGTCAGGCTCTAACACATGGGGGAGATGTGCTGTGGGATCTCTATGAATGTGAGAATTACAGGGGCGTGTTGTACCATAAATATCGGCTCCACAAGTGATATATATGCTTCATGTTGTCTTTGAGAACAGAACAGCAGTATAGCGTGTATATATATATACTATGTATACATCGGGGGAAATGTACCAAAATGGATTCGTAGGCAGAAATACGCCTATTTTTTACACATTTGTATTTTTGGGATTTACACACACTTCTTTGTATGTCAAACCGACAGATCGCAATACTATACTTAGACACAACAGCTCGCACCCACGCAACACGGTGGAGAGTCTCCCATACTCAGTTTTTGAGAGTATGCAGGATCACTGATACCGACTCTGAAACCCATCACCAACTGGACATCATGCAGCAGAAGTTCGAGGACAGAGGCTACCCCAGACAGGGCCTACTTAAAGCCAAGGCCAGGGCTCTGGCGTGTGAGCGCATCACTCTTATCACAGGTGCAACACCTAAAGTCATAAAGCCATGTATTCCATGGGTTAATGACTTTAGCTCTGCCAGCCGAGAAACCACCAGCAGAGTAAAAAACTGGTGGGAAATTGTGCGTTCGGATCCCGAGCTACCGGTGTTCAAAGACACCAAGCTGATGCCGAGCTACAAGCGCGGCCCAAACTTGAAGGACCTATTGGTCAAGACCGAGATTACAAATTTTGACACCCCTTCTAGACAAATCAGACCCACCAGAATGGGCTGTTACCGGTGCCTAGGCTGCACAACATGCAGCTTCGTGACAGCTTGCACCGAAGTTGCACATCTCTATACGGGTACATTTTTTTTAAATCAGATGGCCCCTCACGTGCACGACTAAATTTGTTATCTACATCATTTATTGTCCATGTGGAATACATTACATCGGCAAGACCGATTGTGCCATACGGGCAGCCCTTCATTCTGGCTCAGGGGAGCAACCAGTGACCAGGCATTTCGCCAAGGCCAAACATAACATGGCAATGATCAAATATAAGATCATAGACCACGTGCCGGTACACATACGGGGTGGCAACCGTTCCAAACAGCTTCTGCAGCTTGAGTCCAAGTGGATTTACAAAATGGACACACTACACCCTAAAGGCCTTAATGACACACTTGGCCTACATAATTTTTTGTAACCATTTTGGTCCACTAACACACAATCATGTCTTCCTTCTTCCTTTTCTCTCCCCCTTGTTAAAGGTACTTGTCATCCCACTGTGTGACACCAGTCCCCCAGCCTTATCGGTGTCCAGGTGACACACCAGGATAACATATAATATACAAGATGCTGGCATTCTGTTGTTGCAATTTCTGGCTTCTGGTGCTATGCGCATACAGTGATGCTGGCTGCATCACCCCACACAGGGCTGTTTTTGCTTATTATAGATACCCAGCAGGGACTCAGTATTTCTCCCTGCATTTAAACCACTCACGCCATAGGGTTTGCACCTCACCCAGCATATGCACTTTGACTTTTGCCCAGTACGGCTCCAATTCGGGGCCGCACGCAGTTATCTTTTTATACGTATACCCTTTTTAAATGTTCGTTTTTTATTATATATGTCTTCTCATTTTTAGCCACTAGATGTCACTATGTAGTCATAATATGGTCATGTCCACTTGTTTTTTTGCATTTTTTATTCACTTGCATCCTCTGAAGGTTTGTGTATGTATGGATGCCTTTGTTGCTTTATGACTTCTGTAGCACGATACTTGTATTCATGCTAATGTGAGCTGCAATCTCTTTCCCAGCCCACCCACGTCACCGCGGGATGACGACCGTGATGACGCGCGGTCAGCTGGACGCCGCCGAACGTGGTGACGTCACTGCTGTGCGCAGTACTCCGGAAACCGGCCTGTGGATGCTCGTGGGGGACGGCTACAGGGAGGGGGTAAGTTAGCGCCTATTTGTTAACATGTCTTATAAATACCCATGCACTTGCACTTTATTCTGTACTTCACCCTGTCTGCATTTTGTCCTGACGACGGGGGTCCGGCCCCCGAAACGTTGACGCCTGTAAGACCACTTATGGAATAAACACGGCCTTTTGATTTCACCAGCATTTGTGAGTCCTCGAGTGCCCATTCATTTCGTCATAGTATTCTGTGGGCAGTTCATTGTGGCTGCCCTCTGAAAGCTGGCACCGGGGCAAGCTACACATCTCAGCTCACTTCAGTCCAGAGTGACGGCCCTTCCGGATATAGATATACCCGCTAGTGGGGAGCCAGGGTATACGTATCCCTGCCATGCTTGTGGCTGAAGGAAGTCCGCGAGGCACGCTGCATGCAGCGGCGACCGGATTCTCTGTTACTGTGGTCCCCTTGCAGGCAGGTAGGGCAGGGTGCTACCTGCCTGTCTGACCGCGCTGTACTCTCACAGAACTGAGCCGCGCTGTACTCTCAAAGTACTGAGACGCGCTTTTAGAGCAATCCCACCTGGTTCCCTGCTAACAGGGACCCGGGGGCATACTTACCCCTGTAGCTGCTGTACGCGCCGAGGCTTGCGGTCCGCGAGGCGCGCTGCATGCAGCGGTGCCGGGGACCCCGGAGAGGTGGTTCTGTCAGCCAGGTTCCGGAGGCAAGCTGCAAGCAGCTGCAACCGGTCCCTCAACAGCGCCCTCGTCGCAGGCAGATAGGGACAGGGACTATCTGCCTGTGTAGATCTTAAAAATCCGGAAAAATAAAGAAAAAATTAGAAAAGCCCAAGAGTGAGCTAACAATGCGCCCAGCTCCCGCAGGGCACATGCTAAGACTGCCTAGGAGAGGAAGTAGAAGGGGAGGAGTTAGTCACTGTTAATTTATTCTAAAGTGCCCAAGCTCCCTGTGGTCGCCCTTCTATTCCCCACTGTAACTCTCCAGTGTCACCTAGTGGAGGAAAGAGAAATAATGATGCAGCTGATAAACCTCCCATTCTCGGGTTACATACATGAGGATAAGATTGAATTAAGCACAAAGATGATAACAAGAGCCGGATGCCCCCCGACAGTCACTATACCGACATTGGAATCCCGACTGCTAAATGCCCGATGAGCCACCGAACCTGCACGGGGCTTCTTTGCGCTCGCTCCCTTGTCAGAGTACCGGTAGTCAGTAAATGTTAGGTAAAACCACAATTAGAAGCCAAATTACAGTATAAGTTGGCTGGGGGCGGGGTCTAATGTTGAGTCTGTTCCGCCACACCCCCTGAAAGCGGCCTGCGGTTGCTTCTCCCAGAGAGGATATTGACAAAGAACCAAGCAATCATCTCCCGGCATTATGCTAGCGCAGCTGTAAAACAACAGAAACTGCTCTAAATGCTTCTTAATCTTCTTCTTTTATCTCTGTCCAAGACGATGGATCCCTAGATCATGCACATGACATTCTAGGGCAGTGGTTCCCAACCGTGGTCCTCAAGTACCCCCAACAGTGCACGTTTTCCAGGTCACCCAGCAGGTGCACTCATTATTCAGACACATTTTAAAAGATCCACAGGTGGAGCTAATTATATCACTTGTGATTCTGTGTGGAGACCTGGAAAATGTGCACTGTTGGGGGTACTTGAGGACCAGGGTTGGGAACCACTGTTCTAGGGCAGTCATGTCCAACCTGCGGCCCTCCGGCTGTTGCGAAACTACAAGTCCCATCATGCCTTGCCATAGTTTTGCTATTAGCGAGTGCTAAAACTATGGCAAGGCATGCTGGGATGTGTAGTTTCACAGGAGCTAGAAGGCCGCAGGTTGTACATGCCTGCTCTAGAGCGTAAGCCAGTTTTGGCAGTCACATACAGTAGGTGGGGTCTAATGAACGATACGACCATATTGCTAACACTATCAGTTCTTATACTACTACTCCCAGCATCCGCCGCCATACACTACTTTCCTATATACAGTTTCCCAGAGTGTTTGTGCCACAATAAATATAACAAAAGGCATTGTAACCCCTCCGCATCATTTCAGCCGAGTCGGGTGCGGTCCCAAAGGGCCACCCCGGGGGGGGGCGCGGTGCAGTGTCCGCAGGTTGGGGGGGGGGGGGGTCACAGGCAGCCTGCACTGCTGTCTGCTATACCCTGCAAACAGCAGTAGCAGAGGAGGTGAATGGATGCCTGTGAGCGGCATCCATTCACCTCCCGGACAAGGGGTGGACGGGGGCTAGGGGCAGCCCAGCAGATTACCTTAGTGCTGGGCTTGCCCCCAGCGCAGCATTCCGGGTCCTGGCGGCGGCGATCGGAGATGACATAATCTCCAAGCGGCAGGGGGGATGCGACAGTGGTGTAAAAGGGTGCAAACGCAGGGTCACACCCGGCTTGAAGCAGGGATCAAAAACCCAGATGCGACCTGGCGTTTTTGGTATAAAAGGGGTACTATTAACAAGTCTATGAATCTGATGTAGATCACTTTTCTTTGTGGTTACAACATACTTCCCTCCAATTGAAAACTACAGTCAGGAAAATTACAGTAGGATGCGCCAAGCGCCTTTGTAAGGGGCGTGTCACACAGTGCCCAAAGGGCGTGTCTAACTCCACATGGAGCAGTACGGATGGTGTAATGGTTAGCATTACTGCCTCACAGCACTGAGGTAATGGGTTTGATTCCCACCATGGCTCTAACTGTGTGGAGTTTGTATATTCTCCCCATACTTGCGTGGGTTTCCTCCTGGTACTCCAGTTTCCTCCCACAATCCAAAAATATACTGGTAGGTTAATTGGCTTCCAACAAAATTAACCCTGGAATGTGTGCAGGGGCGGATCCAGGACAAAATGACAGGGGGGGCACCATGATAAAAAAGGGTTTGGGTGGGGGAGGGGCGGTGTTAGTGGTGCCAGTGTACATGCTAAGAGAGCGGCAGGAGAGGGTGGGAATGGAGTTAAAAATAGGCCCTGGCATTTAAAGTACGCAGGCCCACCATGGCGACAAAAGTGAAGGATGTAGTTGTGCGCTCCGGAAAATGGGGCGTGGCCACTCAACAGGGGGCGTGTCCTTGAGTGTAGTGTACAACACCATATACAACTTCTACACATTATGCTACAAAATACTAGACCCCATTATACCTGCCCCTTACACATGATGCCAAATGGAATGAGCCAAAATTGACATAATGCCACATGGATTGAGCCAAAATTGACATAATGCCACATGGATTGAGCCAAAATTCAAATAATGCCACATGGATTGTGTCAAAATTCCCATAATGCCACATGGATTGAGCCAAAATTTACACAATAACACACACAGATTGAGCCAAAATTCACATAATGCCAAACGGATTGTGTCAAAATTCACATAATGCCACACGGATTGAGCCAAATGCATAAAATGCCATAAGGATTGAGCCAAAATTCACATAATGCCACATGGATTGAGACAAAATTCACATAATGCCACACGGATTGAGCCAAAATTCACATAATGCCTCACGGATTGGGAAAAAATTCACATAATGCCACACGGATTGAGCCAAAATTCCCATAATGCCACATGGATTGAGCTAAAATTCACATAATGCCACACGGATTGAGCCAAAATTCACATAATGCCACATGGATTGAGCCAGAATTCACATAATGCCACACAGATTAAGCCAAAATTCACAATATACTTCATAAACAGGGACATTGTCCACCAAAGGCTCGCATTAAACATTTACACCATAATGTCCATTACACGTTAAGTTACACGCCATTATGTCCATTATGTGTTATGCCAAACACCATAATGCCTATTAAAAATTATGCTACATAAGTGCTGCTTCTCTACATGCTCATTGCCAAGGGTTCCATGCTCATTGCCAGAGGTTCCATGCTAGTTGCCATGTGGGATTACATGCTCATTGCCAAGGGGGAATACATGCTCGTGGTAAATGGGGGACAGCAGAAGTGATAGCCACTGACAGTGGCAGAGCCTGGCTGTATTCAGAGCACTGCAGGTCCCGGCTATTTGAAATAATACCCCTTTCACACCAGAAAATGCATTCCCAGGTTGGCCCCTTTTACACCAGCCTAGTCCCTGCATTTTCTGGTGTGAGGGGGAGAGAAAACCACCCCTCCCACCTTTAACCAGTTATCTCATTTAACTGGCTATATCTTCGGAACCAACTGACCCATTTACATGAGACAAGTATTATATTGAAGAACTTTTGAGTGGGCTTTGAATGATTTTGGTCCAGTGAAACGGGAACGTTTGGTTCCAGAGTAATCTGCCCTCAAAGAACATGAACAGCCATGAAATTACATTTCAAAAATAAAAAAATCGGTTTACACGCAATATCTCTGGAACCGATTGACCGATTTGGACCAGCCTGGTATCATATTAAGGGCCCGGCGATTTGGAATTTAATGAAATCAACCACAAGCTTCTGTGATGCCAGGGCGGGTACTGGCAGCCGTCAGAACCGGGTGGGGGTGGGAATTGACGGGTTCCAATATTATCCTATGGGGAAAAAACATTACAGGTTTGCCAGGCGATATCTTCGGTTCCTGGGGGGCTAGAGACACGGGGCTGGGCTCGTTGGAAAGCCCTGATCCTCAGCTACAAAATAAATGACAGGGGGCACGTGCCCGGGTGCCCCCCCCCCCCCCTGAATCCGCCACTGAATGTGTGTGTGTGTGGTAGGGATTAGATTGTAAGCTCCACTGGGGCAGGGACTGATGTGAATGTTCAAGTATTCTCTGTAAAGCGCTGTGAAATATGTGTGTGCTATATAAGAAACTGTTAATAAATAAATAAATAAACCTATGGGCGTGTCTATGCCTAAATGCTTCTTGTGAGATATTTCTATAGAACATTAAGTCTATAGAATTTTTGAAAGGTTTTTTTTTTTTAACCCCTTCATGACAGAGCCAGTTTTTGCCTTCCTGACAGAGCCCTTTTTTTCAAATCTGGCATGTATCACTTAAGTGGGAATAACTTTTTTTTGCTTTTACTTATCCCAGTGATTTTGAGATTGTTTTCTCGTGACACATTGTACTTCAAGTTAGTGGTAAATTTTCGTCGATACAGTCTGTGTTTTTTTGTGAAAAATACCAAAATGTCGTAAAAAAATGGAAAATTTTGCGATTTGCAAAATGTTAAATTTTCTGCTTGTGAGACAAATAATCTTACCACTCAAAATAGTGAATAACTAACATAGACCATATGTCTACTTTATGTTGCCATCATTATTTCAACCTCATTTTCATTTTTTTGGACACTAGGAGGCTTAAAATATGAATAGCAAATTCTCAAATTTTCAAGAAAATTTCAAACTCTGATTTTTTTAGGGACCAGGTCAGTTATGATGTGACTTTGAGTGACTTGTATGTGAGACACCCCCATAAATGATGCCATTTCAAAAACTGCACCCCTCACAGTATTCAAAACAGCATTTTGGAAGTTTGTTAACCCTTTAGGTGTTTCACAGGAATTAAAAGAAAGTGTAGGTGAAATTTCAAAATTTCATTTTTTTTGCAGATTTGCAATTTTAATAAATTTTTCTAAGGAACACAGTAGATTTTACTAGAGAAATGTGACTAAAAATTGATTCCCCCAATTCTTTGGTTTTCATAAATATCCTATATGTGGCCCTAGTGTGCACGGTGACCAAACCACAGGCTTCATAATAGAAGGAGCACCTACTTGATTTTGGAGCCTCCTTTTTATGAGATTATTTTTTAGGCACCATGTAGGTTTCTAGGCACCATAAGATGCTAAAAGTTAGGTACCCCCCCACAAGTGACCCCATTTTGCAAACTACACCCTTCAGGGAATTCATCTAGGGGTATAGTGTACATTTCAAACCCCCAGGGGTTTCACCAATTGTGGTACAACTGGGCAGTGAAAATGAAAAAAATTAATTTTTCATTTTCACAGCTCAGTTGTATCAAAATTGGTGAAACCCCGGGGGGTTTGAAATGTACACTATACCCCTTGATGAATTCCCTGAAGGGTGTAGTTTGCAAAATGGGGTCACTTGTGGGGGGGTTCCACTGTATGGGTGTTTCGGGGGTCATTCAACCAGAATCTGTGCTGCAAAATCCAAAAATCACTCCTTCCCTTCTGAGTCCTGCCATGCACCCAACTGGTATTTTTTGGTCACACATGAGGCATTGCCATACTCGAGAGAAATTGGGGCACAGATTTTGGGGTGCTTTGTCTCCTTCATTCCTTGTGAAAATGAAAAATTTTGAGCCAGATCTGCATTTTTGTGTAAAAAAATGTAATTTTTTACAGAAAAATGCAGTTCTGGCTCAAAATTTTTTATTTTCACAAGGAATGAAGGAGACAAAGCACCCCAAAATCTGTGCCCCAATTTCTCCCGAGTACGGCAATGCCTCACGTGTGACCAAAAAATACCAGTTGGGTGCATGGCAGGACTCAGAAGGGAAGGAGTGATTTTTGGTGGTGGAATGAATGGTGGGTGCTATGTCGCATTAGCAAGACCCCCGAAGCACCAATACAGTGGAACCCCCCCACAAGTGACCCCATTTTAGTCACCAGCTTTGGGAGGGGGGCTGGCGCTGCGGCTGGCGGGGGGGTGGGAGGGGTGCTGGTGCTGCGGCAGCCGGGTGGGTGGGAGGGAGGGGGGCTGCCGGGTGGGAGGGGGGGGGGGCTGGCGATCGGTGGTAATCGGTGCGGTATATACACACACACACACACATATATATATATATATGTGTGTATATATATATATATATATACACACACATATATATATATATATATGTGTGTGTATATATATATATATATATATATATAAATATATTTTTTCAGTGCATACTGTACATTTAATTTTTAACTTTTTCTGCAGCTTGATGCTGCTGCTGCTGCTGCGGGGGGGAGGGGGGAGGAGGGCAGCGCTGCGTGCGCTCCAGACGCTCCGGGGGAGCCGGGGGAGCTGCTGCTGCTGCCGGGTGAGTGCCCGGCGGGTTCGAGGGGGGGCTGCACATCGGTGGTGATCGGTGCTGTACTTGACAGCACCGATCACCAGTGAATCCCTGTGTTACCGAGCGGCTTAGCCGCCGGTAACACAGGAAACGCTGTGAATGGCTGTTCAGATTTGAACAGCCAATCACAGCGATCGCCGACCGGGGGGGGCACCCCTGCCCCCCCTGGGCGGCGAGGGGGGATGTCTGCTGTCAGGGACAGCAGACATCACCTAACTGTCACTGCGTCTCTAGACGCAGTGACAGTTAGAAGTCATGACGTATATATACGTCATGTGTCGGGAAGTACTTCCCGACCATGACGTATATATACGTCAAATGTCGTGAAGGGGTTAAAGAATGATTTTTATTTCAAAGCATCATATAGATAGAACCATACATTGCCTGAATAAAAGTATGCAGACTTCCAGCAACAGTACAGAAAACTAAATGTAGAGGGTGATTCAGACCTGCTTGATTGGCTGCAAGTAACTTTTTCGGTACATCTTTCTAGTATGGCGTAGGACAGTGGTTCCCAAACTTTTTTTAAATCCCAACACCCAAGAGCAGTGGTTCTCAACCTCGGTCATCAGGACTCCCCAACAGTGTACATTTTCCAGGCCTCCATGCAGGATCACAGGTGAAATACTTTGCTCCACCTGTGATCTTTTAAAATGTGTCAGTGAATAATGAGTGCACCTGCCGGGTGACCTGGAAAACGCAGACTGTTGGGGGGTCCTGAGGACCGAGGTTGGGACCCACAGACCTAGAGAGAGTATCAGAATTTTTTTCACAGCAGCGCTAGGCTAAAAGTTTCTTTATTGAAAAATGCCAAAAAAATATATATTTAGTTGATTGTTTATATCGTACTTAAAAGTAATTATGTGGTGAGGCAAGTGATTCACTTCTGTTATCACATATTTTACGATTGGCAGCCACCAGCACTGATTTTGCCTATTATTTTGACCATATTTATAATTACATGACCAGATTAATGTTTTATTCTCAAGACACTGTTATAAATACTCGCAGAGGTTTTCTCAATGCCACAAATCCTTTTCCAGGATGAGCTGAATTAAAACAGTAATAAAACCCACAATAAATATGACTGTTTGTTTTAGAGCAGTATTGGAGTTTAGGGGATTTACTAGTATCAGGGTAGAACAGAAAGCAGTTTATTAACCCCTGGGGTCAGTGTGATACTGACAGGTGTCACAACTGAAGATGTACTGTAACAAGAGACTGTTTAGAATTGGTAACGGTGAGCTGCGGTTATACAGTAGTGAAGAGTTTTCATAAAAGTGTAGAAAGAGGTGTTTATATAAAGAAGGGGCAACATGCATGGGTAGAAATATTTGTGAACTGAACGTAGCAGCTGCCGGGTGAGTTGGCGGGGTACCACAGGCGATTCCCCACCCTAGCAGATGGGGGCCTTAAGAGCTGCAGAGTTATTCAAGTTGGGTCAAAATCTTCTTGTTGCGAACCACGGTGAAGGCAGATACATCTGACCATATCACCCTCCTTCTGTCATCCGTAGGACACAGAAATTAGTGTTCCTGCCCTTTTTGTGTCTGGGACTTTGCGCCCTTCCGCTGCCCCCCTGGTGCGCTGACACCCCGTTGCAAACTTTCTCATCCGCCCCCCCTGCATGCACTGAAACGCTGATGAGCTCTCTGCTGAAAGCTGTGTGTCTGTTGTTACAGATGTAGCCCGCCACCGTCCCCCATGCTGTTACCACTGCTGAAGTCCTGAGAAGTGAGCGGCATGGCAGCTCTTTAAAGTGACAAATCCCCCCCCCCCCCGCCACAACGCTAAGCTGCTCTCTGCTAGCAGTGGCTGTCAGCTCTTCCTGCCGGCTAAGCCTCTCTCTCTCTCGCCTCACCCTCTCTCTCTCTCTCTCGCCTCAGAAGGCACCTTTTGAACCATTAAGGTCGGCGGACCTTAAGTTTCTCACATGGAAGCTGGTATTCTTGTTGGCAGTGGCATCAGCGAAGAGGGTGTCAGAGTTACTGTAGGAGCATTGTCATGCAAGTCTCCTTTCTTGATATTTCATGAGGATAGGGCAGTTCTTCGGACGGTACCTCAGTTTTTACCAAAAGTAGTCTCTGCTTTCCATCTAAACCAGGAGATAGTTCTACCTGTGTTTCAACCCCCAGAGGGTTCTAGAAAAAGGGACAAATTGAGGAATTTGGATGTTGTGCGTGCATTACGCATTTATGTGGACAGAGTTAAGAGTGTCAGAAAGACTGACACCTTGTTAGTGTTGTATGACATACACAAGATTGGTTGGCCGGCATCTAAGCAGACCATTGCTAGGTGGTTGCGCTCTGTGATAGCTTTTGCATACACTAAAGTTGGAAGGCCTGTTCCGGCAAGGATAAATGCGCATACCACCAGGTCAGTTGCCACCTCTTGGGCGGTTCGACATGGGGCAACAGCTGAGCAGGTTTGCAGGGCTGCCACTTGGTCATCTGTTCATACCTTTGCCAAATTCTATAGGTTCCATGAGTTCGCGTCGGAGGACGCATCATTCGGGCGAGCAGTGATGAGAGCTGCAGACCTGAGCGTACCCACACAAAGGACCGGCTCTGGAACGTCCCAGTGTTGAGCTGTGTCACCAGGACCATTGAAAGAGAAAAAGGGATTTTTGTAAGAACTTACCGTTCGAATCCCTTTCTCTGATATGGTCCTGGTGACACAGCGATCCCTCCCTTACGCTCAGTAAGTATGCCAGTGTTCATGATGTTCATGTTTAATTGGTTAAAGTAACAATTATTGTTAAAAAATGTGCATATAATATGTGCAGGCGTTTGTACTGAGTTAATGTATTCCAGTGGCTTTGAAAGATTGAACTGAAGAGTCCGGGATGCAGTAGGGGAGGAGCCTACCCTCTAAAAGATTTAGGATAGGTGCCTGGCTCCTTCGGACCCTCCTACATCCCAGTGTTGAGCTGTGTCACCAGGACCATATCAGAGAAAGGGATTCGAACGGTAAGTTCTTACAAAAATCCCTTTTTTGTGTATTTCAAAAATGTAAAGAAATAAAAAAAGTTTGGACATTTTCCGAGCAACAATCTGGTTGGAACAAATATTTTAACGACATTTTGGGTGTCACGAACGGTGAAACGGTGTCAAGGCATGCATTATATGTAATAGTAGAGTGCAAGACTAATAAAAAGACTAATAAAGAGATTACATCTCCATATGTGCCAAAGTGGTTTGTGCAAAAGGCTAGTGAACAGCTAACGAACCCAATACACCAATCATGTCCAAACTATGGCCCGCCAGCTGTTGCGAAACTGCAAGTCCCATCATGCCTTGCCACAGTTCTGCTATTAGGGAATACTAAAACTATGGCAAGGCATGCTGGGATGTGTAGTTTCAAAACAGCTAAAGGGCGCTCAGTGACAAACGAGCTTTAAAATCAAAGTCAATTGTTTGGTGACCCGACTCCCAGGCTGCACGTCACCTGGATTTCTCCTCGCACCCTTCGCGCACAGTAGGGCAATAAGCTGCATCTAGTTTATTTAGGGCGCAAAAATGCAGCCAACAAGACCAGGGCAAGTGCTGCGAACAATTCATTAGCTCCCACTACATTAGGCAAGAGCTACGGGTGCACAAAACAATTGAATCACCATTATATGTTGTTTAGCACCTTACATAAATTATATATATATTTTTTACTAGGTGATTCATCGCGCCCTACGGGCGCTCTTCACTCCGTCGTAAGGGGCTGCGCCCCCTTAATTTGTGAACATTTGTATATGAGAAAGATGGTTAGAATTGTATGAAAGATGGCCTGTATTGCAACTTGAGTTATAGGTGAAATGTGTTAAATAGAGAGCATATGATTTGGAAGGGGGTGTGTATTGTATTGTTTTGTTTAATTAAAAAGCGGTTACAGAGTAAGATGTACATTGATAGTGTGGATGGTACAGTGACATTTGTGGGTGTGGGGGCTGTGTGTGCATGTTGTTTAGGTGTGTGTGCAATAATATAGTAGGGTGTTTTTGAGTCAGCGGCTCCCCACTGGCGGAGGTCACGACACAGGAAAACAGGAGGCTGGGTATTGATAGGGGTGTGTGGACATAAGGGGGACTAAAGAGGAGTATGGGAGATACTGTGCAGCTTCTGCCAGTGGGTGAGGGTCCAGTGTGGCAGTACAGGAGTACAGGATGGTGGCCCTGAGTCAGTGTCTCCTCCTACTGGGTGGGAGTTAGGGTACATGAGAGCAGGAGGCTGGGCTATGAGGCATGATAGGGGCATGTGGGCAAAACAGCGTCAGCGACTCCCCAGTGGTGGAAGTTACGGTTCAGGAGAGCAGGAAGCTGGGTAGTGATAGGGGTGTGTGAGTATACGGGGGACTAAAGAGGGGCTTAGGGGTGCCGTTAATTGTGGGAGGGGCGTGGGGGGTGCCGTGAATCAAGGGAGGGAGGGGGCGCAGGTGTCCGCGGATCGCGGGTGAGGGCGGGGGTCCGCAAAGCGTGGGAGGGGGCGTGAATTGCGGGAGGGAGGGTTGTGAATTGCGGGAGGGGGGTGTGTGTGTGTGGGGGGGTGCGCGGGGGGTCCATGAATTGCGGGAGGGGGGGGCACGGGGCGCGATAAATCACCTAGTTGGTTATATATTCTTGTAGAAGGATGGTAGGATGTTGCTGTCATTCAGAATGCATTTACATAAACAGTAATAGTAGCAGTAAAAGATCTGACTTAAAACACCTACAGTAAAACAGAACAGGTGTTATATATTATACAAAGAATTGGTTGATGATGTGTAGGTTTACGTGCACATAGTTGTCACTGTAAAAAAATTGCTACAAGAAAAAATCAACACAGAAAGGTCAACACATGTAAATGTTGACATAAGTGTGGCACTTCATTGGTGTCCATGTCGACACATGAGAATGAATATGAAAACATTGAAAAAAGAAAAATAAATCTTCAAAAACTCATGTCAACCTTTTTCATTGTCGACCATAGCCGTGTCAGTGTTTTGCATGTGCCATTTAATCCTGGGGTTGCCGTGAATCGCGAGAGGGGGGGGGGGAGGGAGGAGGTGAGGTGTGTCCGCGAATCACGGGCGGAGGGGTCGGGGGTGGATGCCGTGAATTGCGGGGGGGGGGGGGTGTGGGTGCCGCGAATCGTGGGAGGGGGGGACGCGGGGGGTTGCAGTGAATCGTGGGAGGGTGGGTCGCAGGGGCGGGGGGTTGCCGCAATGACAGGGAGGGGAATCGCGGTAGGGGGGGTCGCGGGGGGTGGGGGGTACCGCGAGGAAGGGGGGGCTGGCACAAATCGTGGGAGGGGGGGGGTCGCGGGGTGCCACGACTCGCAGGAGGGGGGGGGTGTCACGGGGTGGGGCCGCAAATCGCGGGAGTCGCCGCGAATTGGGGGGGGTGTGCTGTGAATCGCGGGAGGGGGGGTCGCCGGGGTGTGCCGCGAATCGCCACAAGAAAAATCAACACAGAAAGGTCAACACATGTAAATGTTGACATAAGTGTGGCACTTCATTGGTGTCCATGTCGACACATGAGAATGAATATGAAAACATTGAAAAAGTGAAAAATAAATCTTCAAAAACTCATGTCAACCTTTTTCATTGTCGACCATAGCCATGTCAGTGTTTTGCATGTGCCATTTAATCGTGAGGTTGCTGTGAATGGGGGGGGAGGGACACATTGTTCTGTTTCTGGACTTTCTTCTTAATTTATGGATTACCATCACCTGTGCTTAAACACCTTTCTTATCAATTACCCTGTTTAAAACAGGTGATGACAATCATAAATTAAGATGGAAGTCCACAAACAGAGCATTCATGTTGGGAGGTGTGGGGCGCTCACCTGGTGAGTAGCTGTGTCTTTGCTGTGTAACATGTGAGTCAGAGGCTCCACCCAGCGTTACAGCTTCAGACACACTTTGACTGACAGATGTAGCCAAATATATAAGAGATTATTATTATTTTAATATGCAGTACAGTAAGACCAGCAACCCTTACCACCAGCATAGCTCTGCCCCAACACTCATGAAGCACCGCCTACATGTTTTGATTGGCCCACAATCCAATCAGTCAAAGAAAATGGATCACCATCAATAGGTAAAAACATTGATGGTCATCCATTGCATAGTGTGCCACAATCAATGGGCAGTTGCACTATTGTCATCAATTGCAAAGACGTCCATCCCTAAAGCTGTGCACACACAGTGCAAGTGAGCCTCTGTGCTAAATTTGCAGTTAAGCACAGATGGCTCAGCATTGTGTACTGAACAATCTGTCAGGGCCAGTGTTCTCTGGTGTGAGAACATTGGCGATGACTAGATTTATAACTGGAAGCAGTGTAAATCTAGTAAAGCAACAGCGACGCGCGGGACCGCGCAATCGTCATCACCAGAGGGTATACACGTGGAGTGATCCTTTTTTCATTTCTAAGCGATCTAGTCAGATCACTTAGAAATAAGCCTCATATCCCCCTGGGCGGGATGTATTAATGTAAATCGCCAGCCGCCGCGATGCTACCGCATATGTACTAACATATGCGGCTAGCATCGGGTAGCGGTGACGGAGACCCCCGCGATACCTGTAATGTGGTGTGCGGGGGTCTCCGTCACATCCTGGCGGCTGTCAGTGTCCCCCTGCCTCTCCTCCTCCTCCCTACAGCCGGATGTCCTCCCGGCTGTGACACCTGCTGAGGGAGGAGTAGATCGATGGAGGATGGGTCGCAAGGACGGCGGGCGGCGATAGAAGCCCATAGGCATCTATAGGGTATCGCCACCCAGAGGTGGAGATACCCTGCCAGGCGGAGATGGGGCGGACGGGTAATGGTACAAAGGAAAATGCGGTAAAACCCCCGTTTTATCACATTTTCCCTTTAGTACATCCCGCCCCCTGTGTGTATGCCCCATTAGGATGGTAGATAATACAGTATACACTTTAGACTACAGTATAACTAATGTGACAATAATCCCTGTATAACCATCCAGCAAGCAATCCCGGCGGGTGACATGTACTTGGTGTCACCTGAACGCAGCAGTGATCCCAGCCTATATACAGTATGCCCAGTTATCCTACATCTGCACTAATGGCTACGTGTAGTTTGCTAGCCTGTACGGTTTGGCTCACCTGTATCTCACCACATTGGCATGCCGGGCACATATTTACCATTACACTCACATGTGTTTATTATCATAGAACATAGCAAAGCGCGCATAGCTACTGCAGCAGAGAGAGAACATATGGTATACACACAGAGGCTTCCCATAGATTATAATCTGGTCTATATACACCTGTGTCACACTTTGGGAAAGCAGATAGATAATTTACAGTGTATAATAATGCAGACAGCACTGGGGCTGAGATATTACAACCTGAGCCATAGAGTAGCGCTGCTGAGGATACACTGGTATGCCCATACACATAGATATCCCCAGGAGCACCATGCAGCAGCCCTGTGGGAGTCACATACATGACCAACATACAGACTGAGCTCCAGTCCTCACCCACAGGTTGCTCAATGCTCAGGGGGTGTTCTGCACATGTGCACTTACCAGCTGCTTCTTCTACGCAGGGGCATCGCGTCCCAGTCAGTGACTGCCTCCATCAGAAAAGCCGGCAGAGTGCTCATGTAGGGGGAGCAGCAGTGATGACGATGCATTATGTGCCAGGTGTAGTTCCAGCAGCTGCCAATAGGTGGCGATGGTGCGGCACAGCGTGAATGACGTCACTGCATTGTAGCTACGAGATACACGAACAGTCCGTGTATGAGTGGCTGGTACAGTGGCGTGTACCGTTAGTTCAGCGTCTGGGACAGCCACTCAGGCTGAGCCACCACGGGTTCGAATCCTCCTCCAGTGTCTGCTGTTTCAGGGGCGTGGGGTGTAGCGCCTTCGAATCCGGGAGCAGCCTGAGTTTTTGACTCATCCACTGATACCACAATATTTTCTGCTCAAACTACATAATATTAATAATTAGCCACCATATATAACCAGGAGGAATAACTTTAAGTGGGGGCTGGACGGAGTCTGTGTACAGACCAATTGTTCTAAATATACAGTTTATTCATTGGCACAAAACAGCAAAATAGGTTAAAATTAAAAAAGTGCATTAAGAAAAAAGTGAATAGAAATTGGAGCTGTGTGTCCGTGTCGCTGTACACTTATACAGTGCCCGTGTCAGCAGATTTCCACATACACAATTTTCTTTAATAACTCATGTCGACCTATTCCTGTGTTGACCTTTTTCATGCAGCCTTTTGGATTGTGTTGACCGTTTTCAGCGTCAATTTAAACCAGGTCGATCTTTTTCATATGTAGACCTTTTCACTGCCGACCAAAAGATCTAATTACTGTCGACTTAATGACCCTCACCCCTGGTCACAGCGTCTATAAACTGTTATGTAGGACAGGAGATAAGTTCCGAAAACTAAAATATCATAAATTCCCAAACGTTGGGCAAAAGAAGCAGCCTCTGTGTTTTCCTTCACATGTAGTCATACAGGTAGAGTCGGACAACAGGAATAATAGGCGCTACATGATAATGTATTTATAGCATTCCTCCCAACTGTCCTGATTACAGTGGTATGGTCCCGCTATTTGGAGCCTGCCCTGATGTCCCTTGAGGGGAGGTGATCATGGCTGCTCTGCTTTGTGGAGCAGCCGGTGATTGCTGGATAGGTGCCGTGCGCAGCAAGGAGAGACGGGGCTGGGTACGCTGGCAAAGAGGATGGAAAACCCGGGGCCTCGATGCCCGGTCCCGCCCCCGTTGCACATAGCCCCGCCCCTTTCCAGGGCCAGCTGCATGCAGGTCCCACTGATCTATTGGTAAAAGTTGGAAGGCATGTTCGATGTTCTGTGTATACAATACATTCCTTTTTCTTTTTTAATAGTAGGATCGGCAGCAATTAGCTGTATGCTCTGGCCTTCGTCTGCGGATCTTTGCCTCCAGTGAAGTGTATGGCCTTTGTCAAACATACATAAAAAAAAATAAAAAAATGATACCCGATCTATTGTCTGTGGGCAGACGTGATTCTAGTCTGGCTCTAAACACTGATATTTCTCCATTCCCTGGAGAGAAAGAGAGAAATTGGCCTCACACCCCTTGCTGAAACAGGTAAGGATCATATGGTCGACCTAAAGATTGTCGACAGTCATTAGGTCAACATACTGCAAGGTCGACATGGGTCAAGGTCAACAGGTCATTTGGTCCAAAAAAGCATTAGGTCAAAATGGTCTAGCTCAACATAGGGTTTTGTACTTTTTTTTTTACCCGAATGCCGACACAGTCAACATGGACACAGGATTAAGTGCACCGCATCCCCTCGCATGTCTGGCTGTGCTTGGCACTCTATGTTATTCTCCCACCACACCCTAGTGCAGGCGTTCCCAACCACGGTCCTCATGGCACACCAACAGTACAGGTTTTAATGATATCCAGGCTTGAGCACAGGTGTCTTAATTAGTACCTGTGATTTGGATTAATCCATCTGTGCTGAAGCCTGGATATCACTAAAACCTGCACTGTTGGTGTGCCTTGAGGACCGTGGTTGGGAACGCCTGCCCTAGTGGATGGTAGGGCATGAAATTCCGCCTGTCGGCACATGTCGGCTCAAAAAAAACCCCAAAAATCCAGTGAAACACCCAGTCGACCTAGACCATGTTGACCTAATGACCTGTCGACCTAGACCCATGTCGACTTTGCAGTATGTCGACCTGATGACTGTCGACCATCTGATATCGCTGATACAGGTTAATAGATAGAGGCTATCAATCCGAACGGCCTGTAATTGGTATAGCTATCTCACCCCTGCATTACTATATTAAGTATCAATTGGTAATGGGGGAGGCGCACCCAGGAATATGTATTAGACTTGGAAGCAAAGAAAGATAAAGTATTCCTACAAGGGGCAATCTAGGTTAGCATATATTAATGTTCTGATTAATGTTATAGGTACATTAATAAAGTGGCCCAAGAAACAGAGAATTGGCTAAAACATGATGTTTATTGAATCATTTATTAAGGACAGCGAAATATTAAAAACATAAGTGAAAAGTGATAAATGTGAAATAAAGTGCATTAGAAAAAAAATTAAAATAAGTCTGTTACGTGTGTGTTATCGGTCATAGCATGTGTGTCTGTAATACTGTTATTAATCTCCACGCAAATATCAATTATTGCTCTAATTAGGCAGTCTTGTAAATTCATCAACAAAGGGACATGTGCACGTTTCAAGATGACGGGTGCAGCAAAATTGTTAGGAATAAAGGTGCGTACACACGGGGCAATATGATCGCTGGCAATATATTGCTAGCAATCATATCAGCAATCATATTGCCCAGTGTCCCGTTTTGTGAAAACGGGAGCGCGCACCCGGCGATTTATCGCTGGTGCACACTCCAATCACTGGCAATATGGTCGCTCAGCAACCATATTCCCAGCTATTTCAGCCCCTATCGCCCCCGTGTGTACACAGCATAATCGCCCCCGGATGATGTCAGCGAACCGGGACCAGGGCGGTCTTTTCGTATGGGCTTAATGGGCACTTGCTCTGGGGCCCCAGGTGTATAAGGGCCATACTCTGATAGCTGAGGATCCCCTTTTTCCAGGGATACCAGAATTTTTAAAATCGGCCCTGGGGAAATGGAGATATCCAACTTCAAAGCAGCAGTCCACATCTGACCTGTTAATTGCACTTCCCAGTCAGAATTCTCAGGTTCTCTCTGACTTAAGGTGCCCATACACGTCTCGATGCGGGCGTGCATTTTGAGCTTAAATAGCACGCATCGCATTCATCCTTGTACATGCGTTGTGCATACAATGCGATGAAAAGCAAGTACAAAAAGTATGTGCAGCACATACTTTTCTCTTTCAATGGTCCTGGTGACACAGCTTCACATTGGGATGTAGGAGGGTCCGCAGGAGCCAGGCACCTATCCTAAAGCTTTTGGAGGGTAGGCTCCTCCCCTACTGCATCCCAGACTCCTCAGTTCGTGTTAGGTGCCCACTGGAGTGGGTGCTATTCTAAAGGGCTGCCGGAGCAGCTGAAGGAGTAGAGTTAGTTAGGGTTTTTATTATTTTATTAACTTTTACACTAGCTAGGTAGGCACAGTGTGAGGATTCTCATTAGTGAATCCTCACACTGCTAGCACAGCAGGAGCTGACAGAAGCGCGTCCTGTCAGCTCACTGTGCACAGGGGAGACGCTGCCTGGCCTCCCTGTGCAGCGCTTACAGCTTCTTTTAAGAAGCTACGAAAACTCCACAGAATGATACTGAGCGCTGATTACCTATTCTACCGACTGTCCAGGATACACAACCAGTGTCCAACATACAAATTCTCAGTTGAAGTAAAAAAAATTGTGACATCTAGTGGTGCGAATAGGAACTGCAGGCAATCATCCCGATCATCCCTTTTTGTGATCATCCTTTTAGTACATCCGCAAATGGTGCCCTGCATACACAAATACATCCACTATAACCACAAACCCTAGCATACTACACATCCTATAACTAGCGAGTCTACCACATACCGACATCCTAAAAAAGAAACCTCCTCTATTACCCATAACGCCCAGCATAAACACACAACAGCGCACATATACCTGTACCACAGCCGCACAGCATCTGCCATGAGCCTGACGTCTGCCTTGTGTCCCGTGTCCTCGGCTCCTGCAGCAGGAGGTGCTGGGTCGTCCTCTGCTCCGCCTGTTGTGCTGTTCTGGGTCGGCCTCTGCTTCCACCCCCGGCTCCTATCAGGCTGGGGATCCTCCTCTATCCTCTCCTCCGCTGGGCTGTCACCTGTCCTCTGAGCAGCTCCTGTCCTTGATGTTACATCGTGTTCTTAACTTACTTTCGGGCAGGCATCTCTAGGGGCAGCTCCGCACCACTGAGGGGGCTTCTACAGGTCTACAGCTAGGGGTCCTTTGCATGTCCTCCAGTCCTGGTTCCTCGAGAGCGGGTGTCCTCCGCGGTGCCTGCGCACCTTGGTCTCCACTTGCTGCGTCCTCTATCTTCTTCGGAGCAACTTCAGGAGAATCCTCCGGCTGGGTGTGCTCCCAGGTAATTTACCCCCTCAGCACCTTCTTCCTTGAGGTTCTAGTCTTCACCCTCTCGGCTCCTCCACAGGCAGGCACTATGTAGGACACCTCGGCAGCACACATCATTCTGTTCTCTCCGGGTTTGGGGCTCCTCCTGTGGTTGGCAGCTAGTGGGGGCAGCGCGGTTCCCTTCCCTCTGGCAGGTGGCAGCAGTAGGGGACTTGGAGGAGCCTGGCTCTCCTGGCGCCATTCCTGGTCTCACAGCTGCGCAGCCTCCGCTCCTTACAGGTTAGCAGCTCACAGCACTGCACAGGCCCTTGTCCTCTCCAGGGATCACCCTTCCCGGTGCCGGCTCTCTCTGTTGTGGGTTATGCATCGCTGCAGCACCGCCTCTGATCCCCCTGCCCTACCTCTCTATAGTCCCTCTCACTGGCTCACCCGCCATATCCTGTACTGGCTGTATCATATATTTTTATATTTCTTTATACTCAAAGGCTATATATCCCCCTTCCCACACAGATTTAAGTTGCGACTATTTGACACAGTGGCTGCCTTGATAAAGGTACCAGTGGGGACCGAAACGTCAGAAGATCTCTCTTGCAGAAAATAAACTTTGGATTACCTCCTGGTTGTACCTCCATTGAACTACAGACTGGTGAGTGCTGTTTATTCCCCCAGTGGGGGTTCTTTCTGGTATCTATCTATCTAAGGAATTATCCAAGCAGGCAGCGGCACTCCGTGGGCTTAACAATGTGTTTATTGGAGGTGACCGACGTTTCGGGGACTGGATACCCCTTTGTCAAGGTGTACAACGCGTGCGGGTGACACAGCAAACATTTAAATACATACAGCATGTGCATACTCACCATTCCCGTACGTGGAGCGTCCCGGTTGCGTCCAGTGCGGCTTCCGGTGCGGGCGGATGTCAGTGGGCGGAGCCTCACTGCATCATCACGCTCCCCTCTGTTGTAGATGGGTTGCTATGGTGACCCCACCGTATCGCCCACTTCTGTATGACAACCTCTGCTCCAGGATCCGGGTTTGGCTTCTGCCTATAACAACACATAAATGGAACATAAATAACCTACATTAAAACAGTAAAACAATGTTAAAAAATGGTGCAAGTTTGAAGTGTAAATTTCAGATGCCACGGGACTACTGCCCGAGCAATGTTTAAGAAGTGATGTGAAGAAGATGTCACCGCATCTAGCGTGACAATTGTATGGTGTTAACACAGGGATCCGGACGGGTGTGTTACATATGGATCTCTGTATACAATAATAACATGGTCAAACTGATCGCTAATGATCATGTTTGTAAATCGGAGATGTCAGGCTCTAACACATGGGGGAGATGTGCTGTGGGATCTCTATGAATTACAGGGGCGTGTTGTACCATAAATATCGGCTCCACAAGTGATATATATGCTTCATGTTGTCTTTGAGAACAGAACAGCAGTATAGCGTGTATATATATATACTATGTATACATCGGGGGAAATGTACCAAAATGGATTCGTAGGCAGAAATACGCCTATTTTTTACACATTTGTATTTTTGGGATTTACACACACTTCTTTGTATGTCAAACCGACAGATCGCAATACTATACTTAGACACAACAGCTCGCACCCACGCAACACGGTGGAGAGTCTCCCATACTCAGTTTTTGAGAGTATGCAGGATCACTGATACCGACTCTGAAACCCATCACCAACTGGACATCATGCAGCAGAAGTTCGAGGACAGAGGCTACCCCAGACAGGGCCTACTTAAAGCCAAGGCCAGGGCTCTGGCGTGTGAGCGCATCACTCTTATCACAGGTGCAACACCTAAAGTCATAAAGCCATGTATTCCATGGGTTAATGACTTTAGCTCTGCCAGCCGAGAAACCACCAGCAGAGTAAAAAACTGGTGGGAAATTGTGCGTTCGGATCCCGAGCTACCGGTGTTCAAAGACACCAAGCTGATGCCGAGCTACAAGCGCGGCCCAAACTTGAAGGACCTATTGGTCAAGACCGAGATTACAAATTTTGACACCCCTTCTAGACAAATCAGACCCACCATAATGGGCTGTTACCGGTGCCTAGGCTGCACAACATGCAGCTTCGTGACAGCTTGCACCGAAGTTGCACATCTCTATACGGGTAAATTTTTTTTAAATCAGATGGCCCCTCACGTGCACGACTAAATTTGTTATCTACATCATTTATTGTCCATGTGGAATACATTACATCGGCAAGACCGATTGTGCCATACGGGCAGCCCTTCATTCTGGCTCAGGGGAGCAACCAGTGACCAGGCATTTCGCCAAGGCCAAACATAACATGGCAATGATCAAATATAAGATCATAGACCACGTGCCGGTACACATACGGGGTGGCAACCGTTCCAAACAGCTTCTGCAGCTTGAGTCCAAGTGGATTTACAAAATTGACACACTACACCCTAAAGGCCTTAATGACACACTTGGCCTACATAATTTTTTGTAACCATTTTGGTCCACTAACACACAATCATGTCTTCCTTCTTCCTTTTCTCTCCCCCTTGTTAAAGGTACTTGTCATCCCACTGTGTGACACCAGTCCCCCAGCCTTATCGGTGTCCAGGTGACACACCAGGATAACATATAATATACAAGATGCTGGCATTCTGTTGTTGCAATTTCTGGCTTCTGGTGCTATGCGCATACAGTGATGCTGGCTGCATCACCCCACACAGGGCTGTTTTTGCTTATTATAGATACCCAGCAGGGACTCAGATTGCATTTAAACCACTCACGCCATAGGGTTTGCACCTCACCCAGCATATGCACTTTGACTTTTGCCCAGTACGGCTCCAATTCGGGGCCGCACGCAGTTATCTTTTTATACGTATACCCTTTTTAAATGTTCGTTTTTTATTATATATGTCTTCTCATTTTTAGCCACTAGATGTCACTATGTAGTCATAATATGGTCATGTCCAGTGTTCCCTCTAAGCTGTGCGCACGTGCGCGCGCACACAACTCGCCGAGCATGCGCACAGACATTACAACAGAGCGCACAAAGCAGCAGTGGTCCCTTTTTGCAGTTGTGGACTCAATTAATGTGTGCTTCACCCATTAACTACATTGTGTGCTGTGTTTTGAATGTTTAAATGTTTAATATCATTTTGAAGTTAATATCATTTTGAAGTAAAGTTAACACAAATGCTGAATGTCATTTTCCAGTTATATATAAGTGCCGCACAAAAATTTTAATTTCCTTCCAAAGTTGCACAGCCAAAATCCTTTGCTGCACACAGCCTTCGTAAAATTTGAGGGAACATTGGTCATGTCCACTTGTTTTTTTGCATTTTTTATTCACTTGCATCCTCTGAAGTTTTGTGTATGTATGGCAGGGTTGCCGACTTTCTTCTTCTCCTCTCCGGGAGAAGCCCGGAGAGGAGAGATTCAGTAGCCGCTCAGGGGGCGGGGCTTAAGCGTGACATCACTAAGCCCCGCCCCCATGCTGTTAAACCAGCTAATGTAGTGATCTCCGTGGAGGGGGCGGGGCTAAAATGACGCGATTGTGTCATTTTAGCTCCGCCCCCTCCTCTGAGACCCGAGGATTGCGGCATTTTAATGCCGCGATCCGGGGTACAGCGGGGGTCCCCCCTGAATCCGGGAGGGTTGCCCACCCTTCCGGGGGGCCGGGAGGGAGCCCCGATTTTCGGGAGACTCCCGGAAATTCCGGGAGGGTCGGCAACCCTGATGTATGGATGCCTTTGTTGCTTTATGACTTCTGTAGCACGATACTTGTATTCATGCTAATATGAGCTGCAATCTCTTTCCCAGCCCACCCACGTCACCGCGGGATGACGACCGTGATGACGCGCGGTCAGCTGGACGCCGCCGAACGTGGTGACGTCACTGCTGTGCGCAGTACTCCGGAAACCGGCCTGTGGATGCTCGTGGGGGACGGCTACAGGGAGGGGGTAAGTTAGCGCCTATTTGTTAACATGTCTTATAAATACCCATGCACTTGCACTTTATTCTGTACTTCACCCTGTCTGCATTTTGTCCTGACGACGGGGGTCCGGCCCCCGAAACGTTGACGCCTGTAAGACCACTTATGGAATAAACACGGCCTTTTGATTTCACCAGCATTTGTGAGTCCTCGAGTGCCCATTCATTTCGTCATAGTATTCTGTGGGCAGTTCATTGTGGCTGCCCTCTGAAAGCTGGCACCGGGGCAAGCTACACATCTCAGCTCACTTCAGTCCAGAGTGACGGCCCTTCCGGATATATATATATATATATATATATATATAGAACAAAGAGTGGGGTACCCTTTCAATGCGCTAGATAAAGTAGATTGGGCAGCACTCTGTCAGTCCCCCCTGTTAGCAGGGGAAGTGGGGAATAGAAGAAAAAAGATAGAAGACGCGCCACTATTTTATGGAGATCCACCACCAGAAGGATCAAGAAAATATATCGATTGGTCACTGTACAACAGTATTTAATACAATTAATTTAAAAACCAAAGTAAAAACATTTTTGCTTGTATGCAGTCAGTTGGTCGAATCGATATAATCAGGAAAAAACTCCCAAGGCGTTTCGTCAAAAAAAATGACTTCCTCAGGGGTAACTTTCTAGGTGGTGGAGAAAGGCCATATTACTAATTTAGTATAAACACAATTAAGTAGTTACTTTTTCAATACTGAGAATGTACATACCCTTAGGTAAATGGATAGTGAATGTAAGTTTTCACTCCGGATAGCGGTCTTACTGACAAACTGTACAAAAGTGTGCAAATGGATCCCTTGGAGATCTTAATGCTGGTATCCAGCTGCAACTATAGCATAATAATAGAGTATACAAAGAAAATAAAATACTGTACTCTATTATTATGCTATAGTTGCAGCTGGATAAACCGCCAATGCATCTACCTGGCTACCCCGCTAGTGGGGAGCCAGGGTATACGTATCCCTGCCATGCTTGTGGCTGAAGGAAGTCCGCGAGGCACGCTGCATGCAGCGGCGACCGGATTCTCTGTTACTGTGGTCCCCTTGCAGGCAGGTAGGGCAGGGTGCTACCTGCCTGTCTGACCGCGCTGTACTCTCACAGAACTGAGCCGCGCTGTACTCTCAAAGTACTGAGACGCGCTTTTAGAGCAATCCCACCTGGTTCCCTGCTAACAGGGACCCGGGGGCATACTTACCCCTGTAGCTGCTGTACGCGCCGAGGCTTGCGGTCCACGAGGCGCGCTGCATGCAGCGGCGCCGGGGACCCCGGAACGGTGGTTCTGTCAGCCAGGTTCCGGAGGCAAGCTGCAAGCAGCTGCAACCGGTCCCTCAACAGCGCCCTCGTCGCAGGCAGATAGGGACAGGGACTATCTGCCTGTGTAGATCTTAAAAATCCGGAAAAATAAAGAAAAAATTAGAAAAGCCCAAGAGTGAGCTAACAATGCGCCCAGCTCCCGCAGGGCACATGCTAAGACTGCCTAGGAGAGGAAGTAGAAGGGGAGGAGTTAGTCACTGTTAATTTATTCTAAAGTGCCCTGTGGTCGCCCTTCTATTCCCCACTGTAACTCTCCAGTGTCACCTAGTGGAGGAAAGAGAAATAATGATGCAGCTGATAAACCTCCCATTCTCGGGTTACATACATGAGGATAAGATTGAATTAAGCACAAAGATGATAACAAGAGCCGGATGCCCCCCGACAGTCACTATACCGACATTGGAATCCCGACTGCTAAATGCCCGATGAGCCACCGAACCTGCACGGGGCTTCTTTGCTCCCTTGTCAGAGTACCGGTAGTCAGTAAATGTTAGGTAAAACCACAATTAGAAGCCAAATTACAGTATAAGTTGGCTGGGGGCGGGGTCTAATGTTGAGTCTGTTCCGCCACACCCCCTGAAAGCGGCCTGCGGTTGCTTCTCCCAGAGAGGATATTGACAAAGAACCAAGCAATCATCTCCCGGCATTATGCTAGCGCAGCTGTAAAACAACAGAAACTGCTCTAAATGCTTCTTAATCTTCTTCTTTTATCTCTGTCCAAGACGATGGATCCCTAGATCATGCACATGACATTCTAGGGCAGTGGTTCCCAACCGTGGTCCTCAAGTACCCCCAACAGTGCACGTTTTTCAGGTCACCCAGCAGGTGCACTCATTATTCAGACACATTTTAAAAGATCCACAGGTGGAGCTAATTATATCACTTGTGATTCTGTGTGGAGACCTGGAAAATGTGCACTGTTGGGGGTACTTGAGGACCAGGGTTGGGAACCACTGTTCTAGGGCAGTCATGTCCACCCTGCGGCCCTCCGGCTGTTGCGAAACTACAAGTCCCATCATGCCTTGCCATAGTTTTGCTATTAGCGAGTGCTAAAACTATGGCAAGGCATGCTGGGATGTGTAGTTTCACAGGAGCTAGAAGGCCGCAGGTTGTACATGCCTGCTCTAGAGCGTAAGCCAGTTTTGGCAGTCACATACAGTAGGTGGGGTCTAATGAACGATACGACCATATTGCTAACACTATCAGTTCTTATACTACTACTCCCAGCATCCGCCGCCATACACTACTTTCCTATATACAGTTTCCCAGAGTGTTTGTGCCACAATAAATATAACAAAAGGCATTGTAACCCCTCCGCATCATTTCAGCCGAGTCGGGTGCGGTCCCAAAGGGCCACCCGGGGGGGGGCGCGGTGCAGTGTCCGCAGGTTGGGGGGGGGGGGGTCACAGGCAGCCTGCACTGCTGTCTGCTATACCCTGCAGACAGCAGTAGCAGAGGAGGTGAATGGATGCCTGTGAGCGGCATCCATTCACCTCCCGGACAAGGGGTGGACGGGGGCTAGCGGCAGCCCAGCAGATTACCTTAGTGCTGGGCTTGCCCCCAGCGCTGGCGGCGGCGATCGGAGATGACATAATCTCCAAGCGGCAGGGGGGATGCGACAGTGGTGTAAAAGGGTGCAAACGCAGGGTCACACCCGGCTTGAAGCAGGGATCAAAAACCCAGATGCGACCTGGCGTTTTTGGTATAAAAGGGGTACTATTAACAAGTCTATGAATCTGATGTAGATCACTTTTCTTTGTGGTTACAACATACTTCCCTCCAATTGAAAACTACAGTCAGGAAAATTACAGTAGGATGCGCCAAGCGCCTTTGTAAGGGGCGTGTCACACAGTGCCCAAAGGGCGTGTCTAACTCCACATGGAGCAGTACGGATGGTGTAATGGTTAGCATTACTGCCTCACAGCACTGAGGTAATGGGTTCGATTCCCACCATGGCTCTAACTGTGTGGAGTTTGTATATTCTCCCCATACTTGCGTGGGTTTCCTCCTGGTACTCCAGTTTCCTCCCACAATCCAAAAATATACTGGTAGGTTAATTGGCTTCCAACAAAATTAACCCTGGAATGTGTGTGTGTGTGGTAGGGATTAGATTGTAAGCTCCACTGGGGCAGGGACTGATGTGAATGTTCAAGTATTCTCTGTAAAGCGCTGTGAAATATGTGTGTGCTATATAAGAAACTGTTAATAAATAAATAAACCTATGGGCGTGTCTATGCCTAAATGCTTCTTGTGAGATATTTCTATAGAACATTAAGTCTATAGAATTTTTGAAAGGTTTTTTTTTTTTTAAAGAATGATTTTTATTTCAAAGCATCATATAGATAGAACCATACATTGCCTGAATAAAAGTATGCAGACTTCCAGCAACAGTACAGAAAACTAAATGTAGAGGGTGATTCAGACCTGCTTGATTGGCTGCAAGTAACTTTTTCGGTACATCTTTCTAGTAGGGCGTAGGACAGTGGTTCCCAAACTTTTTTTAAATCCCAACACCCAAGAGCAGTGGTTCTCAACCTCGGTCATCAGGACTCCCCAACAGTGTACATTTTCCAGGCCTCCATGCAGGATCACAGGTGAAATACTTTGCTCCACCTGTGATCTTTTAAAATGTGTCAGTGAATAATGAGTGCACCTGCCGGGTGACCTGGAAAACGCAGACTGTTGGGGGGTCCTGAGGACCGAGGTTGGGACCCACAGACCTAGAGAGAGTATCAGAATTTTTTTCACAGCAGCACTAGGCTAAAAGTTTCTTTATTGAAAAATGCCAAAAAAATATATATTTAGTTGATTGTTTATATCGTACTTAAAAGTAATTATGTGGTGAGGCAAGTGATTCACTTCTGTTATCACATATTTTACGATTGGCAGCCACCAGCACTGATTTTGCCTATTATTTTGACCATAATTATAATTACATGACCAGATTAATGTTTTATTCTCAAGACACTGTTATAAATACTCGCAGAGGTTTTCTCAATGCCACAAATCCTTTTCCAGGATGAGCTGAATTAAAACAGTAATAAAACCCACAATAAATATGACTGTTTGTTTTAGAGCAGTATTGGAGTTTAGGGGATTTACTAGTATCAGGGTAGAACAGAAAGCAGTTTATTAACCCCTGGGGTCAGTGTGATACTGACAGGTGTCACAACTGAAGATGTACTGTAACAAGAGACTGTTTAGAATTGGTAACGGTGAGCTGCGGTTATACAGTAGTGAAGAGTTTTCTCCTTCATCCACTAGGTGGCACTGGAGTTACAGTGGGGAATAGAGGGCGACCACTAGGAGCATGGGCACTTTAAGAAATTTACAAGTGTGGCTGACTCCTCCCCTCTACTTCCCCATCCCAGGCAGTCTTAGAATGTGCCCGGGGAGCTGGGTGCAACAGTTTTGTCCTCTTAGGGCAAATAGAAATTTTTATTTCATTTATGTTTGTTTTTACACCTTTTAACATTGAGGACAGACAGGCAGCTTCTGCCGACTGCCTGTCTGCGTCGCGGGAGCTGCCGGGGGGACCCCAGCGCCACTGCTCGCGGTCTGCGCGGGGGTCCCCGGCTCCTGGGACCGCCGTCCCAGAGTGACTGGATGCCGCTGCATGCGGCCGTGCCTCAGTCCGCACAGCCTCACCGCCGCCGGCCAGCAGGCAGGGTATGTATATCCCGGCTCCCCGCTAGCAGGGGAGTCCGGGCAATGGGCGGTGTAAACAGCGCGTCTTTTTCCTGAAAAGCGCGCCATAGAAGCTGCCGGGGGGACCCCATCGCCACTGCTTGCGGTTTGCGCCAGGGTCCCCGGTGAAGGGTTAAAATCTAGAACCCATGTCGCATATAAGAATTTGCACGTAGACTGCTCTCATTTTCAGTAGACTGTTTCTCTATAGCTACATTTCAAGGTTACAGAATAATAAGCCTGTGTGTCTTATCACTTCCTCACTGAGCTTCTACTTTTAACCCCCCCCCTTTGGAATTGCTATGCAGTGTGTTCATGCTTAAACTCCTCTATAATCGAAAACCCCCCTTGTTACTCATTTCTTTGTGTATGATATTTTGTATGCCCTCCTTCCCTTCCCCCCTGTTGAATTTGCCCTGCTACCTAACAGACCAATCAGAATGTAATATGCACTTGTATACACCCATGTATCATGTCTTTTAACTTACTGTTAAACTTCTAATAAACCAGAGTGACTTTTAGCAAGCTGTGGTGTTTGGTCCAAGTTTTGTTAAGAGTTATTCTCCCGGTACCGAGACAGGAGATCACATCGAGGAGGGGGATATAGATATTTCCTTTCAGTCTGGGGGCTCCGAGTCTGGGATCAGCTTGACTGTCTCCTACGCGGTAAGATAGAGAATTTTGTTGTCTGTCTTTTCTGCCGTGGAATTGCAGCCAAACGCTGAAACTGAACTGAGACAAAAACCGTGTTCAGGGAACACGTGATACAAAGCCGTGTTCAGGGAACACGTGAGACGAGCCTGTGTTCAGGGAACACGTAATAAAGGTAATTCAAGTCCGGGACTTGAGATTACTAGTTGATTGAGGAAAATTTAAAGGCGCCATAGTTGGTATCTGGGATACCGTGTTGGATCAGGGATCCACAAACCCCCTCGATTTGATCGCCTAAATATATGTATGTACATGTTTGTCTGTTAATGTTGCAAATTGTGTATTTGTTTAAACACTCAGCAGACGGGTGGTAAGTGAACGTACGCTGAAGTGTTCTGTCTGTCTTATATACAATTGTACTGCATATTTTTGTATTAAGGATACTCAGTGGACGGTTGGTAAGTGTGCGGCCGCTGAGTGTCATTACTGTGTAGAGCGATTTTAAGTAGATTTGCAAATTGATTTGGCTACTGAATGTCATTTTGTTTAAAGTCATTTTAAGTACAATTGCGACTTGATTTGTGACAGATATTATTGTGACTATATTGACTGACAGACTGTTATATTATGGGGTCACATCAGAGTAAAGAAATAGAATACCCCCCACCTTTGCCAGGAGAGACATGTAAAGATTATGTTGCCCGTGTCTCTCCCACAAACTACTATCTCATTAACCCATGGATAGACAATTTAGCAGGATGGACAGAGGCTGTTAAAAGCCCAAATCCATTTCCCCGGGATGGATCAAATTACCCATTTTATATGGACATGGTTAAAGGACTTTGTCTGGGAGACAAGGCTGCCTGGCCATGGTATGATCCTGATCCACAATGGAATATGACCTATATGAGGGCAGGAGGAGAGCAATGGCTCACGATTGCTCCATATTGGAAAGATAAATTCACTTTAAAAGGAAAAAAGGCAACAGTTACATGTGCAAATTTACATAAAAAGGAGCAGGGAAGATTAAATAAATTAACTGAGGCAACTTGTCCACCCACAGCACCGCCGCCTTATGCCCGTCTTTACCCGTCACTGACGGATGACGAGATTATGGCCATAGCCGCTGCGTGTCGACAACCTGCCCAGGTCCCACCAGCGCCTTCCAATAGCGGCAGTGGCGGAGCAGGTGGAGGATCTGTTCCTCCCCCCGTCAATGGGATCAACCTTGTAGAATCCACCGAAGATGATGATCATGCATCATCACAAAGTGGAGATGAAAATGAGAAAGATCAGAAACTCCTCCCTGATACTACCACTCGTAAAAGTAGAACGGGTGCCGATTCAAGTATAGTAGACTATAGTCTCACCAGCCCATCAACCACAAGACAGGGAACAAAACTTAAAGGGATCAACGAAGGAGATGCCACAGGGGAATACCCATTCATGACAGTGGGAGATCAGTTACTTAAAAGACCCATTGAAATTGAAGATTTAAATAGGATAGTTAAAAATTGTCCCAAGCCAACAGTGACACCTAGGGGTTGCATCACTTACTTAAAGAAAGCTTGTAAAGGACGTAGTTACACACAAGAAGATATGAGACTTATTATTGATGGTGTAATTGACCATTACAATGGATGGAACTGGGCAGAAGTCAAAACCATTAGTGAATCAATAATAGCAACTGACCAGACTTCTGCCAAGTATCCCTTGAACACACAAAAAGGCATTGAAGACATGTGGGAACAAATAGAAAAACACATGTTAGAGGTATTCAAATCACGTTCATCACTCCCTGTAGCATTAAATTGCAAACACAAACCATCAGAACTTGTAACTGATTTTTGGAAAAGATTTAAGAAATGTTGGACCGAGGAAGCCAATCTACCAATTATAGATAATGACAGCTTGCTTATTTCTACCTTCATTAACAATCTGTTGCCGACCCACATCCTTGCTGTAAAACAGAGCGTCTCTACATGGACGTCTGACAAAATGAATGATTTTGAAAAACATTTGTATGAAAAGGAAGCAGCAGGTTGTTTTGAAGTGAAGAAAAGTACTGTCACACACACACCATTCATACGCATTGCAAATCAAGCCAAACCTAGGGGACCGCGGCAATCATTCCGCCCCCCTAGAGATAATAGACCACCTCAAATGCACAACCCAGGTCCCTCAAAGGGCCAAACATGCTGCTTCAATTGCGGGAGGGATAACCACTGGGCCAGAGACTGCCCCTTCCCTTCCAATAAGCGCCCACAGCCCAATGACCAAGCGCAACCCCGACTTAGGGATAACAGGGACAATAGAGACAGTCCGAGATTTCAGGTTGACTGGCAAGGACAGCAACGCTGATGTTGCCCGAAGGAGGGTACCCCAGTCTATGTCCAGGTTACTGATCACTGGAAAGAACCACCGCTTATCCCACTACTGATAGATGGAATACCCATCTCATTTTTGGTTGATAGCGGGGCCACTACTAGTGTGTTACAACGGAACCTATATGATGGTCCCCTGGTACAGACTGCTCTTTCAATGGGAATCAATGGGATACCCACAAAAGCTTTTGTGACTGAACCAATCCCTGTAGAGACTATGAAGGGTCACTACATGGGAAGACATGAATTTACTGTAATACCTGACTGCCCAATCAATTTACTAGGCAGAGACCTTCTCTCTGTACTAGAAATCACAATCAGCCCGACTGACACAGGAAAAGGGATTGATGTTTCATCTCCCCATCTGCTCATGACCGACTTGACCAATGCAAATCCAGAACTGGACACAGTTGACCCCAAAATATGGTCCACAGGTCCACATGACACAGGACTGATACCTTGTACACCATATAAAGCTACACTCAAACCAGATGCTCCAGTAGTGTATCACAAACAATACCCATTGTCAAAAGAAAAGATTGAGGGTCTTAGACCACTCATACATGAATTTCTATAACAAGGTGTAATCAGACCAGTAGTCTCGCCATACTGCACACCAGTAAACCCGGTTGCAAAAGCAGATGGCTCCGTGAGGTTTGTCCAAGACCTCAGAGCTATTAATCAGCTCATAGTGCCAATTGCACCCATTGTCCCCGATGTAACAGCGCTTCTCACAGTCATCCCTGCAGACGCAGCATTTTTCTCAGTCATCGATCTTAAAAACGCGTTTTTCAGTATACCTGTTGAGACCCAAACACAGTTGTTATTTGCATTCTCTTTTGAGGGTCGCCAGCTAACATGGTGTAGACTGCCACAGGGGTTCATTGACTCACCTGTTGTGTATAGCATCGTGCTCCAATCAACATTAAAACCCTGGTACCCCCCCTATGGTTCCGTCCTGCTACAGTATGCAGATGATCTGCTTCTCTGTAGTTTATGTGAAGAGGAGTGCCGAGAGGATGGTTTATCACTGTTAAAATGGCTCTGTGAATGTGGGCACAAAGTGTCCAAAACAAAAATGCAATGGTGCAAACAGAATGTTGAATACCTAGGTTTTGTCTTAGAGAAGGGAGAGAGGAAAGTCAGTCCACAACGCATTCAGTCTGTACTGGGTCTGGTCCGCCCAAACACCCAAAAAGAAATGCTATCTTTTCTGGGAATGATCAATTATTGCAGACAGTGGATCTCTGACTGTTCCTATTATGACAATATCTTGAGACAAGCCACACTCAATGACATGCCTAGAGAGATAAAATGGTCACAAGAAATGTTAAATGCATATGAAAGTTTAAAGTGTATGTTGATTAAAAGTCCAGCCCTCGGCCTCCCAAACTATGTACAAAAATTTCATTTATATGCAAGGGACAACTGTAAAACCATGGCTGGGGTACTGACACAAGAACATGGAGGTAAGCTGCGCCCTGTTGCATTTTTTTCCAAAGTAATGCCTGTGTCGGTCCAAGGTATGCCTGCCTGTCTTAGGGCACTTGCTGCCTGTGCAATGGTGACTGAGATGGCAACCACACTCACGCTAGGCTCACCCACTGTTCTCCATACCACACATAATGTTGTAGCATTACTTAAAGGGCTACACACACAGCATATGTCAGCACAGAGACTGAGTGGCTACGAAGTCCTCTTACTCAACAACACATCACTTGATATTAAGTATGCAAATACCAATGCAGGACCTGCACCCATTCTCAATGCACTTTTAGGATTAAAAGGCCCAGAGGATGACATTCCTGACGAACATGACTGTACATTGACAATAGAAGCAGAAACTTCACCCCGACTTGACATGTCACCTGTGCCCATTCCAGACGCTGACCGAGTGTTTGTGGACGGCTCATGCAGCAGACCCAATGACTCCACATACCAGGCGGGCTACGCTGTTGTACGCCTCCCAAATGACATCCTGGAAGCTAAACCCATACCATACCAATCAGCGCAAGCAGCAGAGCTCATAGCCCTTACAAGAGCTTGCCAAATGTACAAAGACAAACCTGTCACAATTTACACAGACTCAAAGTACGCACATGGCGTTGTACACGACCATGGAGTAATTTGGGCCAGAAGAGGATTTATAGGAGCTGATGGGAAAGGCATTTCACATGCACGCCTTATCACCAACCTCCTACATGCAATCACATTACCATCTGACATTGCAATTCTGCACTGCAGAGCACATACAGGCAACAAAGATTATGTTTCAAAAGGCAATGCCCTTGCTGATGCAGCAGCTAAAGAAGCAGCACAGCAACCCATTGCACAATACCAGATGCCTGTCATAACTCCCCCCATGATAGATGACCAATTCCTAATCACTGAACTACAAAGCTCAGCAACCCCAGAGGATTTAGCTGACTGGGTATACCCTATATTGCAGAAAAATCCTAAAACAGGATTGATCTGCAAAGAGGGGAGACCATGCATACCACAATCAAGCGCCCCATTGTTCATTGCTCACTATCACGGGGTAGGACACCATAGCAAAACCACCACAGCTATGCTTTTAAACAAAGACTTTTACATCACAGATGTTAAAACATTGGTAGACCAGTATGTCAGCAGATGCATTATTTGTCTACGCAACAATCCCAATAATCCAATGAAAGCAAAGCATCAGCACTTGGAGTATCCTACCACCCCTTTCACACATTTGCAAATTGATTTTACACACATACCTAACAAAGGTACAAAACAGGAGTATGCTCTGGTCATAGTAGATATGTTTTCCAGATGGCCAGAGGCATTTCCCACAAAAGCAGAAGATGCAAAAACAGTTGCACGCATACTGACACAAGAAATCATCCCTAGATGGGGATGCCCGCTGCAGATAGACAGTGACAAAGGAGCTGCATTCACAGCCAAAGTCACACAAGCCTTAGTAAAAGCACTGCAAATAGATTGGAAATTTCACATTCCTTATCATCCCCAAAGTTCAGGAATTGTGGAAAGAATGAATAGGACTTTAAAAGACAAACTTAGAAAAGCCACAGGAGGAACGTTTAATAAGTGGAAACAAGTTCTCCCAATAATACTTGCGGAGGTCAGAATGACCCCACAAAAGACATTAGGCTACTCACCCTTTGAAATTCTGATGGGAAGACCTTTTCCCACGCCCTGGGCTAAGAAACCAATGATAGTCCAGGAGGGAGACCTAGAACAGATTAGAGAAGAGTATGTTAGGTCCCTCATCACCAGACTTAGTGAAATTGAACATGATGTCGTTTGTAAAAATCCTTCTAATCCACAGGAACCAACACACCCCTTCCAGGTTGGAGACAAGGTCGTTGTGAAGGTCCTCGCCAGAAATAAGAGCCCAGGAGACTTCACCTATGGTCCAGAAACAGAGATCGTAGCGGTAACAAGGACGGCTGTCCTTACAGAAGAGAGTCCAGTGTGGATACACGCATCCAGGGTAAAGAGAATCCCGAGTAACGTCCCGGATAGAGAACAGATCGAGGACGAGGTACTAACGAGGGTAGACAACCCTGACCTCTAACAGGACGAGGTACTAACGAGGGTAGACAACCCTGACCTCCTACATGATGGAGAAGACGACTTACCAGCAGATGAGGTCATTCCAGAATTCTGGACGATGGTGGACAACGTATATCATCCTATTGATTCTTGTCTGCCAGATACCTTTGTACAAAACTGAAGTGGCCATCACCAAAGACAATGGCATTTACACTTTCTGGTTCAATTCCTCCAGCACTACGGTAGCCACCTACATAATAGACTACTGCGCTATTATCCCCCCTTCCTGCCCAAATAAAGTGTGGCAATGGATGTGTGACCAATATGGGACACCTTTCTCCAACAACCAAGCATATATTTGTGTCACCAGCAACAGGTGGGGCATGAACTGCGAATATTGGGGGGCTGTGGGCTGGAATTCAGGAATTGGATGGGGATACCAGCCCGCTGAGGCAGCTAAAAAGGTTGACAAAAATGGGGAATCACTACTCTCCAGACTTACTCTTCATAGAAGAACTAAATGTAACAGTTTGTTCATAATAAGTATACGCAACCCACAACCCCATGATGCAGGCACTTACGTCCTAGGGCACTATGGGGAAATAGGCACATCCAGAAAACAGTTTTTTCTGAAGGATATGTTCAATAACCCGAGCTACCGACCCAAAACCAGCGCCCAAACTGGCCAACTCAAACCTCATATAACAACCCTTAAAGAAATAATAGCCATAGATAACCCCACCTTTGAAGATACCATGGCCATGGAAACAGGGTATTCCGATATCAATTTTTGGATGGAATGGATGAAATACAATGCTGACACACATAATATAAGTAATTGTTATGTCTGTGCAAAATCCAGGCCTCATGTAGGCACTGTACCTTTAAACATCCCAGAATCCCAAGAGAATTGTTTTTTCAGTTTATATAATTTGTACGAACAAATGACAGTGAATGTGAGTTATGGAAAAAGAATTATCCCATATTGTCAAAGAATTCTAACCCAGGAAACACCATCACTATTTACCCAGGTAACTACACATGTTATGTATCCAATGACACAACAGGAAGGAATTTAAGAACCTTTCCTGATGGATACTGTAGTAAATATAGACACATTGTACTTGTCAACCAGACTAAATCCCTTGGTGACATTTACTATATTTGCGGTGATATGAAGATAAGAACTAAGCTAGATACTCCTTGGCAGGGACAGTGTGCTCTAGCCAAAATTATTATGCCCTTACACATACTACCTGCAGAAATAGAGGCACCTTTGCCTGAAGACACAATTAATAGAAAGAAAAGGGAAACACCTTTAGGGAGTTTTGATCCACATGTATATATTGATGCAATTGGTGTCCCAAGAGGGGTCCCAGATGAATTTAAGGCCAGAGATCAAGTTGCGGCTGGCTTTGAATCCATCATACCCATAATCACTGCAAACAAGAATGTTGCTTGGATTAATTACATTTACTACAACCAGCAGAGATTTGTAAATGATACAAGAGATGCTTTAAAAGGCATTGCAGAACAATTAGAAGCCACATCACAAATGACATTTCAAAACCGTATGGCTCTAGATATGATATTAGCAGAGAAAGGAGGAGCTTGTGTTTATATAGGGAAAGTTGAAGGATGTTGTACATATATCCCTGACAATACAGGCCCCAATGGTAAAGTTACTCTAGCTATTAAAAAACTGGAGGATTTATCAATAGAATTGAAGAAGAACTCAGGCATCGATAACCCATGGAGCCAATGGTTTGGATGGTTTGAAAACTGGAAGCAGGCCCTTGTTCAATTAGCAATCTATATATTGATTATTCTTACTATTATCTGTATTGTTGTATTTTGCATTATACCATGTTGTAGAAAACTTGCTACCAAAGGTATTGAAAATACTCTTATGTATGAATCCATTGCCCCTGCACACGCAAATTCCCCTGAAGGCTATAAACAATATCTTGCTAAGCATAGAAATAAGGAATTCAGTAAGAAGAATCATATCATCTAAATTCATGATTCTAAGAGGGGATTGAAGGGTTAAAATCTAGAACCCATGTCGCATATAAGAATTTGCACGTAGACTGCTCTCATTTTCAGTAGACTGTTTCTCTATAGCTACATTTCAAGGTTACAGAATAATAAGCCTGTGTGTCTTATCACTTCCTCACTGAGCTTCTACTTTTAACCCCCCCCCCCTTTGGAATTGCTATGCAGTGTGTTCATGCTTAAACTCCTCTATAATCGAAAACCCCCCTTGTTACTCATTTCTTTGTGTATGATATTTTGTATGCCCTCCTTCCCTTCCCCCCTGTTGAATTTGCCCTGCTACCTAACAGACCAATCAGAATGTAATATGCACTTGTATACACCCATGTATCATGTCTTTTAACTTACTGTTAAACTTCTAATAAACCAGAGTGACTTTTAGCAAGCTGTGGTGTTTGGTCCAAGTTTTGTTAAGAGTTATTCTCCCGGTACCGAGACAGGAGATCACATCGAGGAGGGGGATATAGATATTTCCTTTCACCCGGCTCCTGAGACCTCTGTCCCAGAGTGATGCAGCTTGCGTCACGATCCCTACTCGGAGCTAACCGGGTGGGGAGCGTACAGCGGGGTTTGCTCCCAGTGACCAGGTGCTTCCCCAGCTAAAACGCAGCTTGGGCGGCCATTTTAATATGCTTGGCCCCCATGCATGCTGCTGGAGGCTCCTGACTGCTGCTGCTAGGGAGTCCTGTGCTCCAGCATGTCCTAGTCTCCCAGTAACTGCATCTATGGCTGCAGCTGCTCCCCCAAGTTCTGGGATATCAGACAGTGGGGTTTAGAGCATGGTAGGACAGTATTGGGCTGTATGTAAATTAGGTCATAGCACCCCTGTGTTATATACCATGGTGTTGTTTATGGCCTGTGGCAGCTCATCTCCTTATACTGTCTCTCCTGTCCAGTGATTCTATCTCTGGTTACCTATACCTACTCTCTCTCTCTCTTTCTCTCTGTGTGTGTGTAGTGTATACGTATATACTGTATATTGGCAGGTGAAATCTCCAGAGCTCTGCAGAGAGTAACCTGCATGAAAGGTACAACTCAGTTTACACTGTTATCTGAGAACACTGTGATAGACAGCATCTAACCCTGGGTTATCATCCCATAGGGATAGCCCTGTCTGGCCTCCTCAGATCACTGAGGTGATGTCCCCTTTGTCCTCAGAGGCCACAAGGGGAGATTTTTATGTAGCCTCTGCTTGCAAGCCTTACAAGTGTCTCTTTGCCTTGTACCCCTCATTTCTTACAGAAAGAGATGGTGTCCCTAGCATTATTACAGAGTCAGAGTGGACATGCAGATTTGGGGGAAGAGTTTGCAGACAGCAGGGTCATACAGAGGACAAGGGCAGCTTCAGCTCTTGCAGTTTTGTTACATTGTAAGATACAGTGCACAGACTCTTGCAGTGCTGTCAGTACACATGCTATGCTGCCATTACAGGTGACACAGAGGTCACTGCCTTACTCTGAGGCCAGGCTACAGTGTACAGATACAGTGTACACATACTGAGGGCAGCAGCAGCAGCCACATCTCTTGCTGGGCTGTCAGTACACATGCTCGGCTGCCATTACAGGTGACACAGAGGCCACTGCCTTCCTCTGAGGCCAGGCTACATTGTACAGATACAGTGTACACATACCAAGGGCAGCAGCAGCCACAGCTCTTGCTGTGCTGTTAGTGTCCACAGCTCTTGCTCTGCTGTTAGTGTTGTACCACATGTTATGCTGAGATTACAAGTGACACATAGGTCACTGCCTTACTCTGAGGACAGGCTACAGTGTACACATACAGAGGAAAGCCTACAGCTCTTGCTGTGCTGTTACTGTGTTGTGTCACATGCATAGTTGCCAAGTCAGCTTGAAACAAGCGGATTTGGGCTTGTTTTTTTCGTGAGTCGCTTATTTTTTTTGATGGTTGCTTGTTGCTTGTTTTTGGGCTTATAATTTTTTTTAGTAGCTTGTTTTGGGCTTGTTTTATTTTGGGCTTCTCTGTAATTCAGTTATTCAGCACAGAGATAAGGGACAAACACAGGTGAGAACTAGGCTTATAGAAATGGTAATGACTCTCATTATCTATGTTGCGGCTGGTGTGTATTCTCTAGGGCTAATCTGATTTTAGCAATGATGCTTGTAGTAAGATTGTTCTATCTTTTCTTAAGATGTCCACACATGGTACAATTTATCCCGCTCACATCGCACAGCACAAAAAGTATGTGCTCACTAGATTGCATTGCAGCGCATTCAAAACGCATGCGATCTAGTACAAAACGTACATCGCCTGTCGCACCATGTATGGTAAATATTTCTCAGTGCGTACAAAGGACAATGTTCACTGGAGATTTTTCTTTAGAGAAAAAAATGAAAGTAAAAGATCTCATATTGGGGCAGATGTATGATGGCGCGCTATGGGGGAGAAGGGGAAATCAGTGCATGTTATGTGCACCGATACCGCTTCTCCCCCATGTAAGAAGGAGCCGGTGTGCACAGGCCGCTATGTAAGGTAAATGTATGAACGGTCCACAGCGCTGAATGTTCCATCCCCTGCCGCTATCCGCTTCAACAGCTGCAGGGTGACGAAGCCCTATACCCAAACCAGTGACATCACTGTCCCTGCTGCTGGCTTCGGGCTGCGCTGGGATCTCACGTGAGTAGCGAGATCTCACGCATGCCCAGTACAGCCGGCCATGGGGAAGGAGTCAGCGCGCAAGTTTGTGTTCGCCCACTTCGGCAGACAAGATGTTAATACATCTTGTCGATGTCCCTTCCTGCTTTGCCTCATCAATGAGGCGAAGCAGGAAGTGTTATAGTATTCTTTAAAAGCCAGTTTTGTGCTGATAAAATATCATTGTAAATACATTACATGTAGATTGTATAAATAATACGTAAAATATCTACCTATCTATAGTCAAATGTAAGTTGGGCTTGTTTTGGGGCTTTTTAGGATTAGATTGGGCTTGTTTTGGGCTTGTTTTTTGGTCATCAGTTGCTTGTTTTACGTTTCAGAGTTGGCAACACTGGTCACATGCTATGCTGAGGTTACATGTGACACAGGTCTCTGCCTCACTCGGAGGCCAAGTTGGGTACACCAAAGTACAAGGCTTGTATCTGTACTGGGTACACATACAGAGCTGGTACCTGTGTGAGAGTACTGTTTGGTACAAAGCACATAGCCAAACGACTGGGTGTCTGGACTATTTAAAAAAATTACAGACATTTTAAGAATCAGGATGGTTTAAGCAAAATCGTTCTTTTTGTGTGAGCATCACCCAGGCTACCATTGTTTATTACCTTCTCCCTGCAATTGGCAGGGCACAAGAATAAAAACAACCAATTTGTACACTCCGATGTTGGTACTTTAACCAGGAATAATGTTCTGTTTAAGGAGAGCTTGTAGCTTTCTGGGTGGATACAGCTGTCAAAAAAAAAAAAAAAATTGGTTGGTGAAATTCTCTGCTAAATTACATTAGCAAGCCTTATATAATGATTCCAATTGCCAATGAAAATGGCCGTGTCTGTTTCAGCGACATGCTGGGATGTGTAGTTTCACAGGAGCTAGAAGGCCGCAGGTTGTACATGCCTGCTCTAGAGCGTAAGCCAGTTTTGGCAGTCACATACAGTAGGTGGGGTCTAATGAACGATACGACCATATTGCTAACACTATCAGTTCTTATACTACTACTCCCAGCATCCGCCGCCATACACTACTTTCCTATATACAGTTTCCCAGAGTGTTTGTGCCACAATAAATATAACAAAAGGCATTGTAACCCCTCCGCATCATTTCAGCCGAGTTGGGTGCGGTCCGAAAGGGCCACCCCGGGGGGGCGCGGTGCAGTGTCCGCAGGTTGGACGGGGAAGGGGGGCACAGGCAGCCTGCACTGCTGTCTGCTATACCCTGCAGACAGCAGTAGCAGAGGAGGTGAATGGATGCCTGTGAGCGGCATCCATTCACCTCCCGGACAAGGGGTGGACGGGGGCTGGGGGCAGCCCAGCAGATTACCTTAGTGCTGGGCTTGCCCCCAGCGCAGCATTCCGGGTCCTGGCGGCGGCGATCGGAGATGACATAATCTCCAAGCGGCAGGGGGGATGCGACAGTGGTGTAAAAGGGTGCAAACGCAGGGTCACACCCGGCTTGAAGCAGGGATCAAAAACCCGGATGCGACCTGGCGTTTTTGGTATAAAAGGGGTACTATTAACTAGTCTATGAATCTGATGTAGATCACTTTTCTTTGTGGTTACAACATACTTCCCTCCAATTGAAAACTACAGTCAGGAAAATTACAGTAGGATGCGCCAAGCGCCTTTGTAAGGGGCGTGTCACACAGTGCCCAAAGGGCGTGTCTAACTCCACATGGAGCAGTACGGATGGTGTAATGGTTAGCATTACTGCCTCACAGCACTGAGGTAATGGGTTCGATTCCCACCATGGCTCTAACTGTGTGGAGTTTGTATATTCTCCCCATACTTGCGTGGGTTTCCTCCTGGTACTCCAGTTTCCTCCCACAATCCAAAAATATACTGGTAGGTTAATTGGCTTCCAACAAAATTAACCCTGGAATGTGTGTGTGTGTGGTAGGGATTAGATTGTAAGCTCCACTGGGGCAGGGACTGATGTGAATGTTCAAGTATTCTCTGTAAAGCGCTGTGAAATATGTGTGCGCTATATAAGAAACTGTTAATAAATAAATAAACCTATGGGCGTGTCTATGCCTAAATGCTTCTTGTGAGATATTTCTATAGAACATTAAGTCTATAGAATTTTTGAAAGGTTTTTTTTTTTGAAAGAATGATTTTTATTTCAAAGCATCATATAGATAGAACCATACATTGCCTGAATAAAAGTATGCAGACTTCCAGCAACAGTACAGAAAACTAAATGTAGAGGGTGATTCAGACCTGCTTGATTGGCTGCAAGTAACTTTTTCGGTACATCTTTCTAGTATGGCGTAGGACAGTGGTTTCCAAACTTTTTTTAAATCCCAACACCCAAGAGCAGTGGTTCTCAACCTCAGTCATCAGGACTCCCCAACAGTGTACATTTTCCAGGCCTCCATGCAGGATCACAGGTGAAATACTTTGCTCCACCTGTGATCTTTTAAAATGTGTCAGTGAATAATGAGTGCACCTGCCGGGTGACCTGGAAAACGCAGACTGTTGGAGGGTCCTGAGGACCGAGGTTGGGACCCACAGACCTAGAGAGAGTATCAGAATTTTTTTCACAGCAGCACTAGGCTAAAAGTTTCTTTATTGAAAAATGCCAAAAAAATATATATTTAGTTGATTGTTTATATCGTACTTAAAAGTAATTATGTGGTGAGGCAAGTGATTCACTTCTGTTATCACATATTTTACGATTGGCAGCTGAAGGGTTAATCAGCCATCTTGTCTTAATGTACTTCTGAGTTTCGTTTCTCCTGTACATTCTGTAAGTTTCCTTTCCTGCATATCACGTGATGCTACTTCCCCAACTTGTTCCTTTGAACTCTGTGTTATGCACTTCGAGATAACTGTATACCATGCGATTTGTCCGAAACTGCTGTATGCTACACCATGTCCCTATATGGTAACTTGTACTCCCCCCCCCCCTCTCTAGACACTGTACTTTCCCCACCTCTGTACCTAAATGCCAGCCTATTAGCTTGTCGAGCCTACATCCTATGTATTGTTATAAATATGTGGTACGTCCCCCATTAAAGCCAGAGTTGTACCCTGCATACTTGGTCTCCGATTATTGATCATTTCTATACAGGGTCTCTCTCTCACGGAATTCTAAGGAGTCATCACATTGAGGTCTATCAGGTAAAGGAGGGATAACAATACATCTCCCAACAGCTGGGGGCTCCGAGTCCGGGATTCTGGGTCTGTCCCTAGACTGACAGAGAACTAATCTTTTTGTCATTTTGGGATTGCAGACAGTCAGAATTTGAACCCGTGTATCTCTGTTCCGGGAACAGAAGAACACTTTTACGAAGTCTGGGACTTCTGAAGTCAGGGACTTCACTTCAATGTGCGCACACAGATCTGGGATCTGAACATTGACATTTGTGTCTGGGACACATAGACAGGACCTGGGGTCCGATTTAGTGACCTCAATTTGATCACTCGTCTCCTTATGGCCATTCTTTTCTGTCTTCATTTATTGTATGTTTAAAACTGTCTGTTCTATTGAATATCCTTTGTGTGGTTGGTAAGTGAACACACAATTGATATCTGTATAACCATTGTAAGTGCGGTTGGTAAGTTCACGCACAATAACATCAGGAAAATATTGTTTACTGTATGCCAACAGACTAGCGGCCTTGATGCTTCCTTACCTCTAAGGATAACGCTACGTGAGGCTTCATATACAGTATTCACATAACAACAAGACTCTGTCCACCGTCACGTAGACGGTCTGTTGTTTCACTAACATTTTGTACTTTTATATTAATGGGATGTACTTAGAGGAAATATAGTTCATATAATATTCAGACAAAGACCAACCCTCACAGTCTGCTGCCACAGGTCCCGACCTGCCTGACTGAGACGGCGCCCCTGGTCTGAGTATTAAGAACTTTCCACGCTCCCATTCACAGTCAGAAATATTGATACACAATCATACCCCGACATGGGTGGAAATAATAGTAAGAATAAAACAGTCTATCCACCCCCATTACCTAGTGAAACATGTAAGGAATATGTTGCCCGTAATTCATCCACGGATTACTTCTTAGTTAATCCATGGGTAGACAATTTAGCAGGGTGGACAGAAGCAGTAAGTCCCAACCCTTTCCCCAGAGAAGGATCAAACTACCCTTTCTTCATGGATATGGTCAAAGGTCTTTGTCTAGAGGATAAAGAAGCCTGGCCATATTACACAGCAGATCCCAAGTGGGATATGAAATACATGCGTGCAGGAGGAGAACAATGGCTCATCATTGCTCCCTCCTGGTACGACACAAACTTATCTAAGAAACAGAGAAAGATAAAATCTGTCACAACAAAATTACATAATATAGAAGAATTAAGGTGTAATAAAATACTCAAAAATCTGTCACCACCTCCCTATAGTCCACTATACCCCTCCATTACAGACACAGAATTAATGGCTGTCGGACATCATATCTTGAAACCCACAGCCCCATCATTTGGTGAAACAGGTATAAAACCACCTAAAAAGCCAAAAGAAAAAATAGACCAGAAAGATGAAAAAGACAATAAGTCATCCGAAAACAATGACACACCTCCCTTAGAGGGACATGAAGAAAATGAGGATCAAATGTTAGACAGGATCACAAGACAACAATTAATGGCAAAAAGAATAAACATAGATCCATCAAAAACAATCGATGAACTCAGTCCCAAATCAACAAAATCTGGTGCCATCTATGATGGAATCGCAACCACCCATACACCCTTCATGACAATAGGTGATCAATTACTGACTAAACCCATAGACATAGAGGATCTAAATAGAATAATCAAACACTGCCCAAAACCCACTGTCACAGCAACAGGATGCATTGCATATTTAAAAAAGGCATGTAATGGCAGAAATTACACACAAGAAGATATCAAATTAATTGTCGATAATGTTATAGATCATCACCACGCTTGGGACTGGGATAAGGTTCCAACAATTAGTGTAAAATCCGCAGATATCGACGCCTCAGACTACCCCTTAAATACCACAGAGGGGATAAAGAAAATGTGGACTGAATTAGAAACATACATGGTCCAAGTATTTAAAATGAGATCCTCCCTACCTGTAGCAGTGGCTTGTAAGCAAAAACCCACTGAGACAGTCACTGAATTCTGGAAGAGATTTAGGAAATGTTGGACCGAGGAAGCTGGCCTCTTCCTCGACATGCACCACTTACTCATTTCCACCTTTATCAGTAACTTACACAGCTCCATCTCAACGTCAGTAAAGCAGAGTGTCTCTTCTTGGACCTCTGACAGTGTCGAGGAATTTGACACACACCTATACGAAAAAGAAGCAGCAGGTTGTTTTGAAGTAAAAAAACCCGCCACAATTCCTAGTCATAGTTATCAACAAGACAACAGGGGCCCACCAAATAGACAGAGTAGGGCACCCCAATATGGTCAAAGGAAACCCTTCAGACCATCACAAGGCCCACCACACCAACACCATCGGGCCCCTCCTTACAACAGAGATAATAACACTGGCGCAATAGCAAAACAAACAACATGTTACAATTGTGGCCAAGATACACACTGGGCTAGGGAATGCCCATTCCCACCCCAAAGACCACAACAACCATATCGACCTCCACAAGGCCCACACAGGTCTCAACAACCATCTTTCACACAAGGGCCACCCAGAGCAGCCCGTGGCCCCACACCCGTTCAAGAACATGTACGCTTTAGAGTTGACTGGTCCGACCCCACCCTGTGACGGGGCCCGGAGGAGGGTGTCCCATCTTTTGTCCAATTTACCACCCACTGGGAAGATGCACCCCTTGTCACATTATATGTGAATGGGAAGAAACTACCCTTTTTGGTAGACAGCGGTGCCACAACCAGTGTCCTGTGTTCCTTACACTATGATGGTGAATTACAAAAGACTACTCCTTCAATGGGAATCAACGGGATACCCACTGACACTTACCTGACTGACGAACTGACCATACAATCTGAAAACGGACGTTATTTAGGTGAACATCAATTCAGGGTCATCGCAGAATGCCCTGTCAACTTATTGGGAAGGGACCTTTTCAATAAATTCCGCATCTCCATCACACCTTCACCCAAGGGAAGTGGACTTCACGTCACTTCACCACACTTCTTAATGTCCCAAGACTCACTTAACACTTCAATTGACAAAATCAACGCAGGAATCTGGGCCAACGGTCCCTATGACACAGGCTTCATACCCTGTACGCCATACAAAGCCAAACTCAAACCAGATTCAAGTCAAGTATACATCAAACAATATTCACTCTCACAAGAGAAAATTGAAGGTCTTAGACCAATGATACAGGAGTTCTTAGAACAAGGCATACTGAGATATGTTGTCTCACCATACTCAACACCCATCAACCCAGTCTCCAAGGCTGACGGAAGTATTAGATTTGTACAGGACTTGAGGAAGGTAAATGACCTCATAGTCCCAATTGCACCAATAGTGCCAGACATTAACACACTCATTTCAGCCATCCCTGCAGACGCAGTATATTTTACAGTGGTGGATCTGAAGAACGCATTTTTCAGTATCCCGATTGACGCAGAGACCCAATTACTCTTTGCTTTTTCTTTTGAAGGTAAACAACTCACCTGGTGTCGTTTACCACAAGGCTATATTGACTCACCTGTAGTCTATAGCATAGTCCTCCAAGCCACATTGGCTCCATGGCACCCCCCCCATAGTTCTGTCCTGCTACAGTATGCAGACGATCTGCTACTCTGTAGTCCAACGGAGGAGGCCAGCCGGGAGGATGGTATATCACTGTTAAACTGGTTATGTGAATGTGGACACAAGGTGTCCAAAACAAAAATGCAATGGTGTCAAAAGCATGTCAATTACTTGGGTTTTGTGCTCTCTGAGGGAGAAAGGAAAATCAGCCCACAACGCATACAGTCTGTACTGGGCCTGGTCACCCCAGCTACCCAGAAAGATATGCTGTCTTTCTTGGGTATGGTAAATTACTGCAGACAGTGGATTTCTGATTGTTCCTATTACGATAATATCTTGAGACAATGCACACTCAAAGACAAACCCAAAGTCATACAATGGTCAAATGAAATGTTTTCTGCATATGAAAAGCTCAAAGCAATGTTAGTTAAAAGCCCCGCGCTTGGTCTCCCCAACTATGTTTTGCCATTTCACCTGTTTGCAAGGGACACCTGTAAAACTATGGCGAGTGTGCTCACCCAAGTTCATGGAGGCAAAATGCGACCCGTCGCATTCTTTTCAAAGGTAATGCCGGTCACTGTACAAGGAATGCCTGCTTGTCTTCGAGCACTGGCTGCCTGTGCAATGGTTGTTGAAATGGCTGCCGCACTCACTTTAGGACACAGTACCGTTCTCCATACTACACATAACGTATTGTCCATCCTCAAAGGCTTACATACACAACACATGTCAGCCCAAAGACTCAGTGGTTACGAGGTACTCCTACTAGGTAACCCATCACTCATTATCAAGTACGCAACAAATTCAGAGGGACCGGTGCCCATACTCAATGCCCTTTTAGGCTTAAAAGGACCTGACGACGAGGCACCTCCTCCACATGACTGTTCTCTGACAATTGACTCAGAAACTTCACCCAGAAGTGACATGTCGACTGTGCCCATACCTGACGCCGACATAATTTTTGTTGACGGATCTTGCAGTCGACCAAATGACAACACGTACCAGGCAGGCTACGCAGTAGTTAAACTTCCTCAAACTGTTCTTGAAGCAAAAGCAGTTCCTCTACAATCAGCACAAGCTGCTGAACTAATTGCTCTCACAAGAGCATGCCACCTATACACTGCAAAGCCTGTCACTATTTACACAGACTCCAAATATGCCTATGGCGTTGTCCACGACCATGGTATGATTTGGCAGCGCCGAGGCTTCACAGGCGCTGATGGAAAAGGCATATCACATGCCCAATTAATCACTGATCTCCTACATGCAATCACACTGCCTTCACACATTGCCATCCTCCACTGCAAAGCACACACCGGAGGAAAGGACGATATCTCGCGGGGCAATGCCCTTGCTGACACTGCTGCAAAACAGGCTGCTACCACATCCACATACAATCTCACACTGGCCGTAATCTCGCCACCATCCTTAGATGACACATACTTACTTACGGAATTACAGGCGGCTGCCTCTAACTCTGATTTATCAGATTGGACATACCCAACTCTGCAGAAGAATCCACGGACTGGATTAATCTGCAAAGAGGGGAAACCATGCATCCCCCAAACAAGCGCTTCACTGTTCATAGCACACTACCACGGAGTAGGTCACCACAGTAAAGTCACGACAACACTGCTCCTCACCAATGATTTTTACATCACAAATGCAAAAGAACTTGTAAACCAATATGTTAGCAGATGTATTGTGTGTCTTAGAAACAACCCAAACAACCCCAACAAAGCAAGACACCAGCATCTTGAATACCCAACCACCCCGTTTACTCACCTGCAGATAGATTTTACCCATATACCAGGTACAGGAAAACAAGAATACGCTTTGGTCATAGTTGATATGTTCTCACGATGGCCAGAAGCATTTCCAACAAAGTCCGAAGACGCAAAAACAGTTGCCCGCATTCTCACGCAGGAGATCATTCCGCGATGGGGATGCCCACTACAAATCAATAGCGATAAAGGATCAGCCTTTACTGCAAAAGTCACTGAAGCTCTAGTTAAAGCCTTGCAAATCCAATGGAAATTCCACATTCCCTATCATCCCCAGAGCTCAGGTATCGTGGAACGAATGAATAGGACTTTAAAGGATAAATTGAGAAAAGCAACAGGCGGCACCTTCAGCAAATGGAAGACAGTCCTTCCTATCATACTGGCTGAAATTAGAATGACGCCACAAAAGACTCTAGGTTACTCCCCCTTCGAAGTGCTAATGGGCAGACCCTTCCCCACGCCCTGGGCGAAGAAACCATTAGTCATAGCGGAGGGGGACTTAGAAGTAATAAGAGAAGAATACATAAGATCCCTAATACAGAAACTAGATGAGATTGAACAAAATGTTATCTTTAAAAATCCTTCTCATCCACAGATACCCACCCACCCATTCAGGGTTGGAGACAAGGTCGTTGTGAAGATCCTGCCAAGGAACAAGAACCCCGGAGACTTCGCATACGGACCAGAGACAGAAGTGGTCGCCGTCACAAGAACGGCTGTTCTTACAGACGAGGGACCAACGTGGATCCACGCATCCAGAGTAAAGAAAATCCCAACTTCAGCTGCTATCGACACAGAGGTCGACACCGATCCAGAGATTGACACAGGCCGGACCAGCGAGGTACTAACGAGGGTAGACAAGCCTGACCTCCACCCTGGAGAAGAACTGCCGGTTGAAGATACCGAGGACGAAGACTTACAACCTCCTGAAGCCGAGGGGGACTTTGAGAGAAATGATTCCCCCCACTTTAGCCCTAGTGACTTTGCTAGGTCTTGCAGTATATATACCCCTTAAAGCTGAAGTAGATATAACTCGAGATGACGAACTGTTAACCCTATGGTATAATTCATCTAATACCCATGTTGCCACATTTGTGCTTGACTATTTCCAATTCCCAAAACTAGCTAGAAAGAGAGAAAAAATCGATCAAGCCATGCGAGCATCATCATCCAACTTAAGGCCCGAAGTTATTTATATCTGTGTAACAAGTGATTACTGGGGACACGACTGTGATTACTGGGGAGCAGCAGCCTGGAATACAGGAGATCGATGGGGCTATCACCCCACCGAGGCTCTCAGTAGAAAGGATAAGCACGATAAAACCCTCATAGATAGAATGACTATCTCCAAGCGTACCACTATCTGCACTTCCTCTAACGCAGACCGACCCCACGGGTACTGGAAACCTAAGACCCTCAAGCCCTGTCAGTTTACGATAAATATAGAAAACCCCAGCCCCCAAGACAGCGGCCTGTACGTATTTGGACTTCACTTCCCCCGAGGCCCAGTCCCTAGCTACCGGCAAACCTTCTACCTAAAGGATATGTATAATGATAAAAACTATGTCCCCAGTGCACAAAGGGGAAGGGATGACACAGGTAAGCCTCTTATGCCACACATAGTTAAGTTCAAAGACATGTTAGCTATCAACAACCCCACTTATGAAGATACTATAGCTATGGAAACTGGATTCTCAGATGTTAATTTTTGGTTAGAATGGATGAAATATAATGCCCATAAAAGTAATAATACTGATTGTTATGTATGTGCTAAATCTAGACCTCATCTAGGTACTGTCCCCCTGAATATACCAGAATCAGAGGATAAATGCTTTTTTACCTTGTACACTGATAATAAGACATTAGATAATGAATGTGAGTCATGGAAAAGGAATTACCCCATTTTGTCTAAACACACCAACCCAGGTAACACTATCACCATCTACCCAGGTAATTACACTTGTTATTACTCAAATATCACCAATGGAGCTGATTTGAAAGTATTTCCTGAAGGATTCTGTGCCACTCGCAGATTCTTTGCCCTACCCATTATGAAAAAGTCCCTTGGTGATATTTATTTTATCTGTGGTGATATGAAAATTAGAACCAGACTCGAAAAAACATGGAAAGGAGAATGTGCCCTGGCTAAAGTCATTATGCCTATCCACATTCTACCCTCCAGCATTGAAATACCCACACCTGCACCCACAACAAAACCACTAGACATTATTAGAAGTAAAAGAGAAACACCTAAGGAAAGTTTTGATCCTCATGTATACATAGATACTATTGGTGTCCCAAGAGAATCCCAGATGAGTTCAAAGCACGAGACGAAGTTGCTGCCGGCTTTGAATCACTGATACCCATTGTGACAATCAATAAAAATGTAGCATGGATAAATTATATGTATTATAATCAGCAGAGATTTGTTAATGATACCCGAGATGCTTTGAAAGGTATAGCTGAACAATTAGAGGCCACCTCCCAGATGACATTCCAAAATCGAATGGCCTTAGATATGATTCTTGCTGAAAAAGGAGGAACTTGTGTGTATATTAATAAAGTAGCAGGATGCTGTACGTACATACCTGACAACACAGGTCCCAACGGTAAAATCACTTTAGCTATTAAAAAGTTAGAAGATCTATCCATCGAACTCAAGAAGAACTCAGGTGTCACCGACCCCTGGAGTGCTTGGTTTGGATGGATGAACAATTGGAAACATGCCTTAGCTCAGCTAGGCATTTTCCTACTTGTAGTACTGATATTATTTATGATTATTGCTTATTGTGTTTTCCCCCTGTGCAAGAAGATTGGGGCAAAGTACCTAGACAATGCTACACCTGTTATGTATGCTGACTTGTCTGCCAAGACCCCTTCCCCAGAAGATTACGCTGCTTATGTCACACAGCAACGCCAGAAGAGGGAAGCCGTTTATAAGAATCAGATAGTCTGAGAGACTATGATTCTAAGAGGGGATTGAAGGGTTAATCAGCCATCTTGTCTTAATGTACTTCTGAGTTTCGTTTCTCCTGTACATTCTGTAAGTTTCCTTTCCTGCATATCACGTGATGCTACTTCCCCAACTTGTTCCTTTGAACTCTGTGTTATGCACTTCGAGATAACTGTATACCATGCGATTTGTCCGAAACTGCTGTATGCTACACCATGTCCCTATATGGTAACTTGTACTCCCCCCCCCCCTCTCTAGACACTGTACTTTCCCCACCTCTGTACCTAAATGCCAGCCTATTAGCTTGTCGAGCCTACATCCTATGTATTGTTATAAATATGTGGTACGTCCCCCATTAAAGCCAGAGTTGTACCCTGCATACTTGGTCTCCGATTATTGATCATTTCTATACAGGGTCTCTCTCTCACGGAATTCTAAGGAGTCATCACATTGAGGTCTATCAGGTAAAGGAGGGATAACAATACATCTCCCAACAGCAGCCACCAGCACTGATTTTGCCTATTATTTTGACCATATTTATAATTACATGACCAGATTAATGTTTTATTCTCAAGACACTGTTATAAATACTCGCAGAGGTTTTCTCAATGCCACAAATCCTTTTCCAGGATGAGCTGAATTAAAACAGTAATAAAACCCACAATAAATATGACTGTTTGTTTTAGAGCAGTATTGGAGTTTAGGGGATTTACTAGTATCAGGGTAGAACAGAAAGCAGTTTATTAACCCCTGGGGTCAGTGTGATACTGACAGGTGTCACAACTGAAGATGTACTGTAACAAGAGACTGTTTAGAATTGGTAACGGTGAGCTGCGGTTATACAGTAGTGAAGAGTTTTCATAAAAGTGTAGAAAGAGGTGTTTATATAAAGAAGGGGCAACATGCATGGGTAGAAATATTTGTGAACTGAACGTAGCAGCTGCCGGGTGAGTTGGCGGGGTACCACAGGCGATTCCCCACCCTAGCAGATGGGGGCCTTAAGAGCTGCAGAGTTATTCAAGTTGGGTCAAAATCTTCTTGTTGCGAACCACGGTGAAGGCAGATACATCTGACCATATCACCCTCCTTCTGTCATCCGTAGGACACAGAAATTAGTGTTCCTGCCCTTTTTGTGTCTGGGACTTTGCGCCCTTCCGCTGCCCCCCTGGTGCGCTGACACCCCGTTGCAAACTTTCTCATCCGCCCCCCCTGCATGCACTGAAACGCTGATGAGCTCTCTGCTGAAAGCTGTGTGTCTGTTGTTACAGATGTAGCCCGCCACCGTCCCCCATGCTGTTACCACTGCTGAAGTCCTGAGAAGTGAGCGGCATGGCAGCTCTTTAAAGTGACAAATCCCCCCCCCCCGCCACAACGCTAAGCTGCTCTCTGCTAGCAGTGGCTGTCAGCTCTTCCTGCCGGCTAAGCCTCTCTCTCTCTCTCTCGCCTCACCCTCTCTCTCTCTCTCTCTCTCTCTCTCTCTCGCCTCAGAAGGCACCTTTTGAACCATTAAGGTCGGCGGACCTTAAGTTTCTCACATGGAAGCTGGTATTCTTGTTGGCAGTGGCATCAGCGAAGAGGGTGTCAGAGTTAGGAGCATTGTCATGCAAGTCTCCTTTCTTGATATTTCATGAGGATAGGGCAGTTCTTCGGACGGTACCTCAGTTTTTACCAAAAGTAGTCTCTGCTTTCCATCTAAACCAGGAGATAGTTCTACCTGTGTTTCAACCCCCAGAGGGTTCTAGAAAAAGGGACAAATTGAGGAATTTGGATGTTGTGCGTGCATTACGCATTTATGTGGACAGAGTTAAGAGTGTCAGAAAGACTGACACCTTGTTAGTGTTGTATGACATACACAAGATTGGTTGGCCGGCATCTAAGCAGACCATTGCTAGGTGGTTGCGCTCTGTGATAGCTTTTGCATACACTAAAGTTGGAAGGCCTGTTCCGGCAAGGATAAATGCGCATACCACCAGGTCAGTTGCCACCTCTTGGGCGGTTCGACATGGGGCAACAGCTGAGCAGGTTTGCAGGGCTGCCACTTGGTCATCTGTTCATACCTTTGCCAAATTCTATAGGTTCCATGAGTTCGCGTCGGAGGACGCATCATTCGGGCGAGCAGTGATGAGAGCTGCAGACCTGAGCGTACCCACACAAAGGACCGGCTCTGGAACGTCCCAGTGTTGAGCTGTGTCACCAGGACCATTGAAAGAGAAAAAGGGATTTTTGTAAGAACTTACCGTTCGAATCCCTTTCTCTGATATGGTCCTGGTGACACAGCGATCCCTCCATTACGCTCAGTAAGTATGCCAGTGTTCATGATGTTCATGTTTAATTGGTTAAAGTAACAGTTATTGTTAAAAAATGTGCATATAATATGTGCAGGCGTTTGTACTGAGTTAATGTATTCCAGTGGCTTTGAAAGATTGAACTGAAGAGTCCGGGATGCAGTAGGGGAGGAGCCTACCCTCTAAAAGATTTAGGATAGGTGCCTGGCTCCTTCGGACCCTCCTACATCCCAGTGTTGAGCTGTGTCACCAGGACCATATCAGAGAAAGGGATTCGAACGGTAAGTTCTTACAAAAATCCCTTTTTTGTGTATTTCAAAAATGTAAAGAAATAAAAAAAGTTTGGACATTTTCCGAGCAACAATCTGGTTGGAACAAATATTTTAACGACATTTTGGGTGTCACGAACGGTGAAACGGTGTCAAGGCATGCATTATATGTAATAGTAGAGTGCAAGACTAATAAAAAGACTAATAAAGAGATTACATCTCCATATGTGCCAAAGTGGTTTGTGCAAAAGGCTAGTGAACAGCTAACGAACCCAATACACCAATAATGTCCAAACTATGGCCCGCCAGCTGTTGTGAAACTGCAAGTCCCATCATGCCTTGCCACAGTTCTGCTATTAGGGAATACTAAAACTATGGCAAGGCATGCTGGGATGTGTAGTTTCAAAACAGCTAAAGGGCGCTCAGTGACAAACGAGCTTTAAAATCAAAGTCAATTGTTTGGTGACCCGACTCCCAGGCTGCACGTCACCTGGATTTCTCCTCGCACCCTTCGCGCACAGTAGGGCAATAAGCTGCATCTAGTTTATTTAGGGCGCAAAAATGCAGCCAACAAGACCAGGGCAAGGGCTGCGAACAATTCATTAGCTCCCACTACATTAGGCAAGAGCTACGGGTGCACAAAACAATTGAATCACCATTATATGTTGTTTAGCACCTTACATAAATTATATATATATTTTTTATTATTATTCTTTTAATATGCAGTACAGTAAGACCAGCAACCCTTACCACCAGCATAGCTCTGCCCCAACACTCATGAAGCACCGCCTACATGTTTTGATTGGCCCACAATCCAATCAGTCAAAGAAAATGGATCACCATCAATAGGTAAAAACATTGATGGTCATCCATTGCACAATAGTGTGTATGCACTATTGTCATCAATTGCAAAGACGTCCATCCCTAAAGCTGTGCACACACAGTGCAAGTGAGCCTCTGTGCTAAGTTTGCAGTTAAGCACAGATGGCTCAGCATTGTGTGCTGAACAATCTGTCACGGCCAGTGTTCTCTGGTGTGAGAACACTGGCGATGACTAGATTTATAACTGGATGCAGTGTAAATCTAGTCAGGCAACAGCGACACGCGGGACCGCGCAATCGTCATCACCAGAGGGTATACACGTGGAGTGATCCTTTTTTCATTTCTAAGCGATCTAGTCAGATCACTTAGAAATAAGCCTCATATTCCCCTGGGCGGGATGTATTAATGTAAATCGCCAGCCGCCGCGATGCTACCGCATATGTACTAACATATGCGGCTAGCATCGGGTTGCGGTGACGGAGACCCCCGCGATACCTGTAATGTGGTGTGCGGGGGTCTCCGTCACATCCTGGCGGCTGTCAGTGTCCCCCTGCCTCTCCTCCTCCTCCCTACAGCCGGATGTCCTCCCGGCTGTGACACCTGCTGAGGGAGGAGTAGATCGATGGAGGATGGGTCGCAAGGACTGCGGGCGGCGATAGAAGCCCATAGGCATCTATAGGGTATCGCCACCCAGAGGTGGAGATACCCTGCCAGGCGGAGATGGGGCGGACGGATAATGGTACATAGGAAAATGCGGTAAAACCCCCGTTTTATCACATTTTCCCTTTAGTACATCCCGCCCCCTGTGTGTATGCCCCATTAGGATGGTAGATAATACAGTATACACTTTAGACTACAGTATAACTAATGTGACAATAATCCCTGTATAACCATCCAGCAAGCAATCCCGGCGGGTGACATGTACTTGGTGTCACCTGAACGCAGCAGTGATCCCAGCCTATATACAGTATGCCCAGTTATCCCACATCTGCACTAATGGCTATGTGCAGTTTGCTAGCCTGTACGGTTTGGCTCACCTGTATCTCACCACATTGGCATGCCGGGCACATATTTACCATTACACTCACATGTGTTTATTATCATAGAACATAGCAAAGCGCGCATAGCTACTGCAGCAGAGAGAGAACATATGGTATACACACAGAGGCTTCCCATAGATTATAATCTGGTCTATATACACCTGTGTCACACTTTGGGAAAGCAGATAGATAATATACAGTGTATAATAATGCAGACAGCACTGGGGCTGAGATATTACAACCTGAGCCATAGAGTAGCGCTGCTGAGGATACACTGGTATGCCCATACACATAGATATCCCCAGGAGCACCATGCAGCAGCCCTGTGGGAGTCACATACATGACCAACATACAGACTGAGCTCCAGTCCTCACCCACAGGTTGCTCAATGCTCAGGGGGTGTTCTGCACATGTGCACTTACCAGCCGCTTCTTCTACGCAGGGGCATGGCGTCCCAGTCAGTGACTGCCTCCATCAGAACAGCCGGCAGAGTGCTCATGTAGGGGGAGCAGCAGTGATGACGATGCATTATGTGCCAGGTGTAGTTCCAGCAGCTGCCAATAGGTGGCGATGGTGCGGCACAGCGTGAATGACGTCACTGCATTGTAGCTACGAGATACACGAACAGTCCGTGTATGAGTGGCTGGTACAGTGGCGTGTACCGTTAGTTCAGCGTCTGGGACAGCCACTCAGGCTGAGCCACCACGGGTTCGAATCCTCCTCCAGTGTCTGCTGTTTCAGGGGCGTGGGGTGTAGCGCCTTCGGATCCGGGAGCAGCCTGAGTTTTTGACTCATCCACTGATACCACAATATTTTCTGCTCAAACTTCATAATATTAATAATTAGCCACCATATATAACCAGGAGGAATAACTTTAAGTGGGGGCAGGACAGAGTCTGTGTACAGACCAATTGTTCTAAATATACAGTTTATTCATTGGCACAAAACAGCAAAATAGGTTAAAATTAAAAAAGTGCATTAAGAAAAAAGTGAATAGAAATTGGAGCTGTGTGTCCGTGTCGCTGTACACTTATACAGTGCCCGTGTCAGCAGATTTCCACATACACAATTTTCTTTAATAACTCATGTCGACCTATTCCTGTGTTGACCTTTTTCATGCAGCCTTTTGGATTGTGTCGACCGTTTTCAGCATCAATTTAAACCAGGTCGATGTTTTTCATATGTAGACCTTTTCACTGCCGACCAAAAGATCTAATTACTGTCGACTTAATGACCCTCACCCCTGGTCACAGCGTCTATAAACTGTTATGTAGGACAGGAGACAAGTTCCGAAAACTAAAATATCATAAATTCCCAAACGTTGGGCAAAAGAAGCAGCCTCTGTGTTTTCCTTCACATGTAGTCATACAGGTAGAGTCGGACAACAGGAATAATAGGCGCTACATGATAATGTATTTATAGCATTCCTCCCAACTGTCCTGATTACAGTGGTATGGTCCCGCTATTTGGAGCCTGCCCTGATGTCCCTTGAGGGGAGGTGATCATGGCTGCTCTGCTTTGTGGAGCAGCCGGTGATTGCTGGATAGGTGCCGTGCGCAGCAAGGAGAGACGGGGCTGGGTACGCTGGCAAAGAGGATGGAAAACCCGGGGCCTCGATGCCCGGTCCCGCCCCCGTTGCACATAGCCCCGCCCCTTTCCAGGGCCAGCTGCATGCAGGTCCCACTGATCTATTGGTAAAAGTTGGAAGGCATGTTCGATGTTCTGTGTATACAATACATTCCTTTTTCTTTTTTAATAGTAGGATCGGCAGCAATTAGCTGTATGCTCTGGCCTTCGTCTGCGGATCTTCGCCTCCAGTGAAGTGTATGGCCTTTGTCAAACATACAAAAAAAAAAAAAAAAAAATGATACCCGATCTATTGTCTGCGGGCAGACGTGATTCTAGTCTGGCTCTAAACACAGATATTTCTCCATTCCCTGGAGAGAAATTGGCCTCACACCCCTTGCTGAAACAGGTAAGGATCATATGGTCGACCTAAAGACAGTCGACAGTCATTAGGTCAACATACTGCAAGGTCGACATGGGTCAAGGTCAACAGGTCATTTGGTCCAAAAAAGCATTAGGTCAAAATGGTCTAGCTCAACATGGGGTTTTGTACTTTTTTTTTTACCCGAATGCCGACACAGTCAACATGGACACAGGATTAAGTGCACCGCATCCCCTCGCATGTCTGGCTGTGCTTGGCACTCTATGTTATTCTCCCACCACACCCTAGTGCAGGCGTTCCCAACCACGGTCCTCAAGGCACACCAACAGTACAGGTTTTAATGATATCCAGGGTTGAGCACAGGTGACTTAATTAGTACCTGTGATTTGGATTAATCCATCCGTGCTGAAGCCTGGATATCACTAAAACCTGCACTGTTGGTGTGCCTTGAGGACCGTGGTTGGGAACGCCTGCCCTAGTGGATGGTAGGGCATGAAATTCCGCCTGTCGGCACATGTCGGCTCAAAAAACCCCCAAAAAATCCAGTGAAAAACCCAGTCGACCTAGACCATGTTGACCTAATGACCTGTCGACCTAGACCCATGTCGACTTTGCAGTATGTCAACCTGATGACTGTCGACCATCTGATATCGCTGATACAGGTTAATAGATAGAGGCTATCAATCCGAACGGCCTGTAATTGGTATAGCTATCTCACCCCTGCATTACTATATTAAGGGGGACATTTACCAAAATGGATTCGTGGAAAAAAGGTGTATTCGTAGGGAGAAATACACCTTTTTTTTTACGAATTTGTATTTTCGGGATTTACAATACCAAAAATACAACAATTCGTAGTCCTAAAGATGGAACATTCGTATTTGTAGTTACAAATACGAATGCCCTACACCATCGATAGGATACGACAGAAATCACCATTCAAAAGAATGGTGGTTTCTGATTTACTAAGCAGCCGTACTGATAATACGGCTACTTAGTGGTGTAAAACACCCACGCAAATACGACAGGAAAATAGAACACCATTTTCCTGTTCTATTTGCGTTTTAGCCTGCACGGATCAGTCAGATCCGTGCAGGCTGCAGTGTAAAAAAATAGAAAAATAAATAAATAAAAAAAAAAACGGCGTGGGGTCCCCCCCACAGCCGAAACCAGCACCAGGCTGAAGGAGCCGGGGCCGGTAATTAAAAATCAGGGAACCCGACAAATAGGGGCTCCCCGATTTTTAACAACCAGCCCCAGGCTCCAGGTCCGGGGCTGGTTCCCAAAATACGGGGGACAAAATGACTAGGGGTCCCCCGTATTTCAAGAACCAGTCCCAGGCACAACCAGCCGGCAGGGTAATGTCACAGCCGGGGGACACTTATAATATAAGGTCCCGCGGCCAAAACATTAACCCTACCGACCAGTCAGCCTGGCCAGGGGCCCTGGGGGAGTGGGGACCCCCCCAATGAAGGGGTCCCCCCCCTCCAGGACTTACCTGACCAGGCTGAAGCCTGGTACTGTCCCCGATGCCCCTGGGCGGTGGGCATCGGGCTGATTATGGTGTAAAAATAAGGTTAAACTATTGTTTTTTACTGTGGCACTATAAGTGCCAGCAAGCCTCCCCAGCAAGCTGGGACTTGGAGAACCACAAGTCCCAGCCTGCTGGGCATTAAAGGGCCCGCTGGAACTTGTAGTTCCACAGGTAAAAAAATAGTGCACAAAACACACTGATACACTTTTAAAATAAAACTTTATTACATACAAAGCCCACACATACTAATACTTACCTATCTTCTTTCCGTAGGTAGCCCTGATGTCCTGTGTCGGCGTCTTCTGGTCCTGTGTCGTCTTTTTCCTCCATGTCGACCGTCGCTGTCGCCGTCCGGATCCGACGAAATCCATTTGGGAAGCTGTGGAAGGAAACCATACTCACCTGTCCCAGCGCGACGTAGTCCAGGTAAGGGTCTTGGCAAAAAAACAAACCGACACCCGAATCCAGCCCGGACACGGAGACGCACGGTACTGTGTGTCCATCGTGCGGCTCCGCCTCCCGAATGCCGCTATTGGCCGCCTTGCGGCCTAGCGGCTCCTGATTGGCCGCTAGGCCGCAAGGCGGCCAATAGCGGCATTCGGGAGGCAGAGCCGCACGATGTAAACAAACACCGTGCGTCTCCGTGTCCGCTTGGTTTCGGGGTGTCGGTTTGTTTTTTTGCCAAGACCCTTACCTGGACTACGTCGCGCTGGGACAGGTGAGTATGGTTTCCTTCCACAGCTTCCCAAATGGATTTCGTCGGATCCGGACGGCGACAGCAACGGTCGACATGGAGGAAGAAGACGACACAGGACCAGAAGACGCCGACACAAGACATCAGGGCTACCTACGGAAAGAAGATAGGTAAGTATTAGTATGTGTGGGCTTTGTATGTAATAAAGTTTTATTTTAAAAGTGTATCAGTGTGTTTTGTGCACTATTTTTTTACCTGTGGAACTACAAGTGCCAGCGGGCCCTTTAATGCCCAGCAGGCTGGGACTTGTGGTTCTCCAAGTCCCAGCTTGCTGGGGAGGCTTGCTGGCACTTGTAGTGCCACAGTAAAAAACAATAGTTTAACCTTATTTTTACACCATAATCAGCCCGATGCCCACCGCCCAGGGGCATCGGGGACAGTACCAGGCTTCAGCCTGGTCAGGTAAGTCTTGGAGGGGGGGGACCCCTTCATTGGGGGGGTCCCCACTCCCCCAGGGCCCCTGGCCAGGCTGACTGGTCGGTAGGGTTAATGCTTTGGCCGGGGGGACTTGCATAAAAAGTCTCCCCCCGGCTGTGGCATTACCCTGCCGGCTGGTTGTGCCTGGGACTGGTTCTTGAAATACGGGGGACCCCTAGTCATTTTGTCCCCCGTATTTTGGGAACCAGCCCCGGACCTGGAGCCTGGGGCTGGTTGTTAAAAATCGGGGAGCCCCTATTTGTCGGGTTCCCTGATTTTTAATTACCGGCCCCGGCTCCTTCAGCCTGGTGCTGGTTTCGGCTGTGGGGGGGACCCCACGCCGTTTTTTTTTTAATTTATTTATTTTTCTATTTTTTTTTACACACTGCAGCCTGCACGGATCTGACTGATCCGTGCAGACTGCCTACAAATAATTCGTATTAGCAGCCGTATATACGGCTGCTAATACGGATGGCTACACCATCGGAGGGTTACAAAGCAGTCGTATCGGACTGCTTTGTAAATCCCCCTCCGGAACACGAGTTTGCATACGACTTAAACAGTCGTATGCAACCGTAGGGAAAAAACCAATACGAAAAACTAGGTTTTTCATATTGGTAAATTTCCCCCTAAGTATCAATTGGTAATGGGGGAGGCGCACCCAGGAATATGTATTAGACTTGGAAGCAAAGAAAGATAAAGTATTCCTACAAGGGGCAATCTAGGTTAGCATATATTAATGTTCTGATTAATGTTATAGGTACATTAATAAAGTGACCCAAGAAACAGAGAATTGGCTAAAACATAATATTTATTGAATCATTTATTAAGGACAGCGAAATATTAAAAACATAAGTGAAAAGTGATAAATGTGAAATAAAGTGCATTAGAAAAAAAATTAAAATAAGTCTGTTACGTGTGTGTTATCGGTCATAGCATGTGTGTCTGTAATACTGTTATTAATCTCCACGCAAATATCAATTATTGCTTTAATTAGGCAGTCTTGTAAATTCATCAACAAAGGGACATGTGCACGTTTCAAGATGACGGGTGCAGCAAAATTGTTAGGAATAAAGGTGCGTACACACGGGGCAATATGATCGCTGGCAATATATTGCTAGCAATCATATCAGCAATCATATTGCCCAGTGTCCCGTTTTGTGAAAACGGGAGCGCGCACCCGGCGATTTATCGCTGGTGCACACTCCAATCACTGGCAATATGGTCGCTCAGCAACCATATTCCCAGCTATTTCAGCCCCTATCGCCCCCGTGTGTACACAGCATAATCGCCCCCGGATGACGTCAGCGAACCGGGACCAGGGCGGTCTTTTCGTATGGGCTTAATGGGCACTTGCTCTGGGGCCCCAGGTGTATAAGGGCCATACTCTGATAGCTGAGGATCCCCTTTTTCCAGGGATATTTTAGAATTTTTAAAATCGGCCCTGGGGAAATGGAGATATCCAACTTCAAAGCAGCAGTCCACATCTGACCTGTTAATTGCACTTCCCAGTCAGAATTCTCAGGTTCTCTCTGACTTAAGGTGCCCATACACGTCTCGATGCGGGCGTGCATTTTGAGCTTAAATAGCACGCATCGCATTCATCCTTGTACATGCGTTGTGCATACAATGCGATGAAAAGCAAGTACAAAAAGTATGTGCAGCACATACTTTTCTCTTTCAATGGTCCTGGTGACACAGCTTCACAATGGGATGTACAGTAGGAGGGTCCGCAGGAGCCAGGCACCTATCCTAAAGCTTTTGGAGGGTAGGCTCCTCCCCTACTGCATCCCAGACTCCTCAGTTCGTGTTAGGTGCCCACTGGAGTGGGTGCTATTCTAAAGGACTGCCGGAGCAGCCGAAGGAGTAGAGTTAGTTAGGGTTTTTATTATTTTATTAACTTTTACACTAGCTAGGTAGGCACAGTGTGAGGATTCTCATTAGTGATGTTACATCGTGTTCTTAACTTACTTTCGGGCAGGCATCTCTACGGGCAGCTTCGCACCACTGAGGGGGCTTCTACAGGTCTCCAGCTAGGGGTCCTTTGCATGTCCTCCAGTCCTGGTTCCTCGAGAGCGGGTGTCCTCCGCGGTGCCTGCGCACCTTGGTCTCCACTTGCTACGTCCTCTATCTTCTTCGGAGCAACTTCAGGAGAATCCTCCGGCTGGGTGTGCTCCCAGGTAATTTACCCCCTCAGCACCTTCTTCCTTGAGGTTCTAGTCTTCACCCTCTCGGCTCCTCCACAGGCAGGCACTATGTAGGACACCTCGGCAGCACACATCATTCTGTTCTCTCCGGGTTTGGGGCTCCTCCTGTGGTTGGCAGCTAGTGGGGGCAGCGCGGTTCCCTTCCCTCTGGCAGGTGGCAGCAGTAGGGGACTTGGAGGAGCCTGGCTCTCCTGGCGCCATTCCTGGTCTCACAGCTGCGCAGCCTCCGCTCCTTACAGGTCAGCAGCTCACAGCACTGCACAGGCCCTTGTCCTCTCCAGGGATCACCCTTCCCGGTGCCGGCTCTCTCTGTTGTGGGTTATGCATCGCTGCAGGACCGCCTCTGATCCCCCTCCCTGTAGCCGTCCCCCACGAGCATCCACGGGCCGGTTTCCGGAGTCCTGCGCACAGCAGTGACGTCACCACGTTCGGCGGCGTCCAGCTGACCGCGCGTCATCACGGTCGTCATCCCGCGGTGACGTGGGTGGGCTGGGAAAGAGATTGCAGCTCACATTAGCATGAATACAAGTATCGTGCTACAGAAGTCATAAAGCAACAAAGGCATCCATACATACACAAAACTTCAGAGGATGCAAGTGAATAAAAAATGCAAAAAAACAAGTGGACATGACCATATTATGACTACATAGTGACATCTAGTGGCTAAAAATGAGAAGACATATATAATAAAAAACGAACATTTAAAAAGGGTATACGTATAAAAAGATAACTGCGTGCGGCCCCGAATTGGAGCCGTACTGGGCAAAAGTCAAAGTGCATATGCTGGGTGTGGTGCAAACCCTATGGCGTGAGTGGTTTAAATGCAGGGAGAAATACTGAGTCCCTGCTGGGTATCTATAATAAGCAAAAACAGCCCTGTGTGGGGTGATGCAGCCAGCATCACTGTATGCGCATAGCACCAGAAGCCAGAAATTGCAACAACAGAATGCCAGCATCTTGTATATTATATGTTATCCTGGTGTGTCACCTGGACACCGATAAGGCTGGGGGACTGGTGTCACACAGTGGGATGACAAGTACCTTTAACAAGGGGGAGAGAAAAGGAAGAAGGAAGACATGATTGTGTGTTAGTGGACCAAAATGGTTACAAAAAATTATGTAGGCCAAGTGTGTCATTAAGGCCTTTAGGGTGTAGTGTGTCCATTTTGTAAATCCACTTGGACTCAAGCTGCAGAAGCTGTTTGGAACGGTTGCCACCCCGTATGTGTGCCGGCACGTGGTCTATGATCTTATATTTGATCATTGCCATGTTATGTTTGGCCTTGGCGAAATGCCTGGTCACTGGTTGCTCCCCTGAGCCAGAATGAAGGGCTGCCCGTATGGCACAATCGGTCTTGCCGATGTAATGTATTCCACATGGACAATAAATGATGTAGATAACAAATTTAGTCGTGCACGTGAGGGGCCATCTGATTTAAAAAAATTTTACCCGTATAGAGATGTGCAACTTCGGTGCAAGCTGTCATGAAGCTGCATGTTGTGCAGCCTAGGCACCGGTAACAGCCCATTCTGGTGGGTCTGATTTGTCTAGAAGGGGTGTCAAAATTTGTAATCTCGGTCTTGACCAATAGGTCCTTCAAGTTTGGGCCGCGCTTGTAGCTCGGCATCAGCTTGGTGTCTTTGAACACCGGTAGCTCGGGATCCGAACGCACAATTTCCCACCAGTTTTTTACTCTGCTGGTGGTTTCTCGGCTGGCAGAGCTAAAGTCATTAACCCATGGAATACATGGCTTTATGACTTTAGGTGTTGCACCTGTGATAAGAGTGGTGCGCTCACACGCCAGAGCCCTGGCCTTGGCTTTAAGTAGGCCCTGTCTGGGGTAGCCTCTGTCCTCGAACTTCTGCTGCATGATGTCCAGTTGGTGATGGGTTTCAGAGTCGGTATCAGTGATCCTGCATACTCTCAAAAACTGAGTATGGGAGACTCTCCACCGTGTTGCGTGGGTGCGAGCTGTTGTGTCTAAGTATAGTATTGCGATCTGTCGGTTTGACATACAAAGAAGTGTGTGTAAATCCCAAAAATACAAATGTGTAAAAAATAGGCGTATTTCTGCCTACGAATACACCTATTTTTTACGAATCCATTTTGGTACATTTCCCCCGATGTATACATAGTATATATATACACGCTATACTGCTGTTCTGTTCTCAAAGACAACATGAAGCATATATATCACTTGTGGAGCCGATATTTATGGTACAACACGCCCCTGTAATTCTCACATTCATAGAGATCCCACAGCACATCTCCCCCATGTGTTAGAGCCTGACATCTCCGATTTACAAACATGATCATTAGCGATCAGTTTGACCATGTTATTATTGTATACAGAGATCCATATGTAACACACCCGTCCGGATCCCTGTGTTAACACCATACAATTGTCACGCTAGATGCGGTGACATCTTCTTCACATCACTTCTTAAACATTGCTCGGGCAGTAGTCCCGTGGCATCTGAAATTTACACTTCAAACTTGCACCATTTTTTAACATTGTTTTACTGTTTTAATGTAGGTTATTTATGTGCCATTTATGTGTTGTTATAGGCAGAAGCCAAACCCGGATCCTGGAGCAGAGGTTGTCATACAGAAGTGGGCGATACGGTGGGGTCACCATAGCAACCCATCTACAACAGAGGGGAGCGTGATGATGCAGTGAGGCTCCGCCCACTGACATCCGCCCGCACCGGAAGCCGCACTGGACGCAACCGGGACGCTCCACGTACGGGAATGGTGAGTATGCACATGCTGTATGTATTTAAATGTTTGCTGTGTCACCCGCACGCGTTGTACACCTTGACAAAGGGGTATCCAGTCCCCGAAACGTCGGTCACCTCCAATAAACACATTGTTAAGCCCACGGAGTGCCGCTGCCTGCTTGGATAATTCCTTAGATAGATAGATACCAGAAAGAACCCCCACTGGGGGAATAAACAGCACTCACCAGTCTGTAGTTCAATGGAGGTACAACCAGGAGGTAATCCAAAGTTTATTTTCTGCAAGAGAGATCTTCTGACGTTTCGGTCCCCGCTGGTACCTTTATCAAGGCAGCCACTGTGTCAAATAGTCGCAACTTAAATCTGTGTGGGAAGGGGGATATATAGCCTTTGAGTATAAAGAAACATAAAAATATATGATACAGCCAGTACAGGATATGGCGGGTGAGCCAGTGACAGGGACTATAGAGAGGTAGGGCAGGGGGATCAGAGGCGGTCCTGCAGCGATGCATAACCCACAACAGAGAGAGCCGGCACCGGGAAGGGTGATCCCTGGAGAGGACAAGGGCCTGTGCAGTGCTGTGAGCTGCTGACCTGTAAGGAGCGGAGGCTGCGCAGCTGTGAGACCAGGAATGGCGCCAGGAGAGCCAGGCTCCTCCAAGTCCCCTACTGCTGCCACCTGCCAGAGGGAAGGGAACCGCGCTGCCCCCACTAGCTGCCAACCACAGGAGGAGCCCCAAACCCGGAGAGAACAGAATGATGTGTGCTGCCGAGGTGTCCTACATAGTGCCTGCCTGTGGAGGAGCCGAGAGGGTGAAGACTAGAACCTCATGGAAGAAGGTGCTGAGGGGGTAAATTACCTGGGAGCACACCCAGCCGGAGGATTCTCCTGAAGTTGCTCCGAAGAAGATAGAGGACGCAGCAAGTGGAGACCAAGGTGCGCAGGCACCGCGGAGGACACCCGCTCTCGAGGAACCAGGACTGGAGGACATGCAAAGGACCCCTAGCTGGAGACCTGTAGAAGCCCCCTCAGTGGTGCGGAGCTGCCCCTAGAGATGCCTGCCCGAAAGTAAGTTAAGAACACGATGTAACATCAAGGACAGGAGCTGCTCAGAGGACAGGTGACAGCCCAGCGGAGGAGAGGATAGAGGAGGATCCCCAGCCTGATAGGAGCCGGGGGTGGAAGCAGAGGCCGACCCAGAACAGCACAACAGGCGGAGCAGAGGACGACCCAGCACCTCCTGCTGCAGGAGCCGAGGACACGGGACACAAGGCAGACGTCAGGCTCATGGCAGATGCTGTGCGGCTGTGGTACAGGTATATGTGCGCTGTTGTGTGTTTATGCTGGGCGTTATGGGTAATAGAGGAGGTTTCTTTTTTAGGATGTCGGTATGTGGTAGACTCGCTAGTTATAGGATGTGTAGTATGCTAGGGTTTGTGGTTATAGTGGATGTATTTGTGTATGCAGGGCACCATTTGCGGATGTACTAAAAGGATGATCACAAAAAGGGATGATCGGGATGATTGCCTGCAGTTCCTATTCGCACCACTAGATGTCACAATTTTTTTTACTTCAACTGAGAATTTGTATGTTGGACACTGGTTGTGTATCCTGGACAGTCGGTAGAATAGGTAATCAGCGCTCAGTATCATTCTCATACCCTCCAACATCTGAGGGTCAGAAATCGGTACACATTTAGAAAGGGGGTGTGGCCACATGTAAATGGGGCGTGGTCATGGGTAAATGGGGGTGTGGTCATGCCTCCGTTCCAAATGTGTACTGGGCTTTTTTTTTTTTTTTAATAAGGGGACACTTAACTTTAGGAGGCGAGCACTTAAATTCCTTTAATGTGACGTGCTGCAGCTCAGTCCTATGACATGTGATGGCTGCTGGCATATCAAATAATGAATTTATTTTCAATGTTCTGCCTACAATAACTTATAAACAATCTTTTTTTTTAACATTTCAGATTATTCATAATATTGTAGGCAGATGATTGAAAATAAATGCATTATTTAATATGCCAGCAGCCATCACATGTCATAGGACTGAGCTGCAGCACGTAACTAGAATGAGAAGAGATTGTTTAACCTATGTGCTCCAGCCTCGGCTGGCTGCACCTGATGACCCGGGTCCCGCGGCCGCTGTGTTCCACGCTGTGTGGAAGCAGCTTTCTTGATTGAAGCAGCTTTCTCTTCGCTAGATCAGCCGCGGCGAAATAACTTAGTACATCCCGTCCTGGGTCCTGTCCCCTGTGCGCGACGCGGCCACACGCTGGTCCGGGAGTCCTCTCCTCAGCCTAAAGCAGCTATCTCCACTTCGCGCGCCCGGAGTCCTGTGTGCGTCATGACATCATGCCGACGCCGCACATGCTGGTCCGGGAGTCGGTACCCGCAATGCACCCTTTGGAACGGGTGCTTGGCAAGCCTGGGTGAGTCGGGTGCTTGGCGCACCACTGACAGCCTGGGGGAGTCGGCTTTGGGCACAAAAACCGGTACATTCGGTACAGGTTTTATTTGCCGGTACAGACCGTTAAAAAACGGTACTGTACCGGCAAATCCGGTACAGTTGGAGGGTATGCATTCTGTGGAGTTTTCGTAGCTTCTTAAAAGAAGCTGTAAGCGCTGCACAGGGAGGCCAGGCAGCGTCTCCCCTGTGCACAGTGAGCTGACAGGATGCGCTTCTGTCAGCTCCTGCTGTGCTAGCAGTGTGAGGATTCACTAATGAGAATCCTCACACTGTGCCTACCTAGCTAGTGTAAAAGTTAATAAAATAATAAAAACCCTAACTAACTCTACTCCTTCGGCTGCTCCGGCAGCCCTTTAGAATAGCACCCACTCCAGTGGGCACCTAACACGAACTGAGGAGTCTGGGATGCAGTAGGGGAGGAGCCTACCCTCCAAAAGCTTTAGGATAGGTGCCTGGCTCCTGCGGACCCTCCTACATCCCAATGTGAAGCTGTGTCACCAGGACCATTGAAAGAGAAAAGTATGTGCTGCACATACTTTTTGTACTTGCTTTTCATCGCATTGTATGCACAACGCATGTACAAGGATGAATGCGATGCGTGCTATTTAAGCTCAAAATGCACGCCCGCATCGAGACGTGTATGGGCACCTTAAGTCAGAGAGAACCTGAGAATTCTGACTGGGAAGTGCAATTAACAGGTCAGATGTGGATTGCTGCTTTGAAGTTGGATATCTCCATTTCCCCAGGGCCGACTTTAAAAATTCTGGTATCCCTGGAAAAAGGGGATCCTCAGCTATCAGAGTATGACCCTTATACACCTGGGGCCCCAGAGCAAGTGCCCATTAAGCCCATACGAAAAGACCGCCCTGGTCCCGGTTCGCTGACGTCATCCGGGGGCGATTATGCTGTGTACACACGGGGGCGATAGGGGCTGAAATAGCTGGGAATATGGTTGCTGAGCGACCATATTGCCAGTGATTGGAGTGTGCACCAGCGATAAATCGCCGGGTGCGCGCTCCCGTTTTCACAAAACGGGACACTGGGCAATATGATTGCTGATATGATTGCTAGCAATATATTGCCAGCGATCATATTGCCCCGTGTGTACGCACCTTTATTCCTAACAATTTTGCTGCACCCGTCATCTTGAAACGTGCACATGTCCCTTTGTTGATGAATTTACAAGACTGCCTAATTAGAGCAATAATTGATATTTGCGTGGAGATTAATAACAGTATTACAGACACACATGCTATGACCGATAACACACACGTAACAGACTTATTTAAATTTTTTTTCTAATGCACTTTATTTCACATTTATCACTTTTCACTTATGTTTTTAATATTTCGCTGTCCTTAATAAATGATTCAATAAACATCATGTTTTAGCCAATTCTCTGTTTCTTGGGTCACTTTATTAATGTACCTATAACATTAATCAGAACATTAATATATGCTAACCTAGATTGCCCCTTGTAGGAATACTTTATCTTTCTTTGCTTCCAAGTCTAATACATATTCCTGGGTGCGCCTCCCCCATTACCAATTGATACTTAATATAGTAATGCAGGGGTGAGATAGCTATACCAATTACAGGCCGTTCGGATTGATAGCCTCTATCTATCAACCTGTATCAGCGATATCAGATGGTCGACAGTCATCAGGTCGACATACTGCAAAGTCGACATGGGTCTAGGTCGACAGGTCATTAGGTCAACATGGTCTAGGTCGACTGGGTTTTTCACTGGATTTTTGGGGGGTTTTTTGAGCCGACATGTGCCGACAGGCGGAATTTCATGCCCTACCATCCACTAGGGCAGGCGTTCCCAACCATGGTCCTCAAGGCACACCAACAGTGCAGGTTTTAGTGATATCCAGGCTTCAGCACAGATGGATTAATCCAAATCACAGGTACTAATTAAGACACCTGTGCTCAAGCCTGGATATCATTAAAACCTGTACTGTTGGTATGCCTTGAGGACCGTGGTTGGGAACGCCTGCACTAGGGTGTGGTGGGAGAATAACATAGAGTGCCAAGCACAGCCAGACATGCGAGGGGATGCGGTGCACTTAATCCTGTGTCCATGTTGACTGTGTCGGCATTCGGGTAAAAAAAAAAGTACAAAACCCTATGTTGAGCTAGACCATTTTGACCTAATGCTTTTTTGGACCAAATGACCTGTTGACCTTGACCCATGTCGACCTTGCAGTATGTTGACCTAATGACTGTCGACAATCTTTAGGTCGACCATATGATCCTTACCTGTTTCAGCAAGGGGTGTGAGGCCAATTTCTCTCTTTCTCTCCAGGGAATGGAGAAATATCTGTGTTTAGAGCCAGACTAGAATCACGTCTGCCCGCAGACAATAGATCGGGTATCATTTTTTTATTTTTTTTTATGTATGTTTGACAAAGGCCATACACTTCACTGGAGGCGAAGATCCGCAGACGAAGGCCAGAGCATACAGCTAATTGCTGCCGATCCTACTATTAAAAAAGAAAAAGGAATGTATTGTATACACAGAACATCGAACATGCCTTCCAACTTTTACCAATAGATCAGTGGGACCTGCATGCAGCTGGCCCTGGAAAGGGGCGGGGCTATGTGCAACGGGGGCGGGACCGGGCATCGAGGCCCCGGGTTTTCCATCCTCTTTGCCAGCGTACCCAGCCCCGTCTCTCCTTGCTGCGCACGGCACCTATCCAGCAATCACCGGCTGCTCCACAAAGCAGAGCAGCCATGATCACCTCCCCTCAAGGGACATCAGGGCAGGCTCCAAATAGCGGGACCATACCACTGTAATCAGGACAGTTGGGAGGAATGCTATAAATACATTATCATGTAGCGCCTATTATTCCTGTTGTCCGACTCTACCTGTATGACTACATGTGAAGGAAAACACAGAGGCTGCTTCTTTTGCCCAACGTTTGGGAATTTATGATATTTTAGTTTTCGGAACTTGTCTCCTGTCCTACATAACAGTTTATAGACGCTGTGACCAGGGGTGAGGGTCATTAAGTCGACAGTAATTAGATCTTTTGGTCGGCAGTGAAAAGGTCTACATATGAAAAAGATCGACCTGGTTTAAATTGACGCTGAAAACGGTCAACACAATCCAAAAGGCTGCATGAAAAAGGTCAACACAGGAATAGGTCGACATGAGTTATTAAAGAAAATTGTGTATGTGGAAATCTGCTGACACGGGCACTGTATAAGTGTACAGCGACACGGACACACAGCTCCAATTTCTATTCACTTTTTTCTTAATGCACTTTTTTAATTTTAACCTATTTTGTTTTGTGCCAATGAATAAACTGTATATTTAGAACAATTGGTCTGTACACAGACTCCGTCCTGCCCCCACTTAAAGTTATTCCTCCTGGTTATATATGGTGGCTAATTATTAATATTATGTAGTTTGAGCAGAAAATATTGTGGTATCAGTGGATGAGTCAAAAACTCAGGCTGCTCCCGGATCCGAAGGCGCTACACCCCACGCCCCTGAAACAGCAGACACTGGAGGAGGATTCGAACCCGTGGTGGCTCAGCCTGAGTGGCTGTCCCAGACGCTGAACTAACGGTACACGCCACTGTACCAGCCACTCATACACGGACTGTTCGTGTATCTCGTAGCTACAATGCAGTGACGTCATTCACGCTGTGCCGCACCATCGCCACCTATTGGCAGCTGCTGGAACTACACCTGGCACATAATGCATCGTCATCACTGCTGCTCCCCCTACATGAGCACTCTGCCGGCTGTTCTGATGGAGGCAGTCACTGACTGGGACGCCATGCCCCTGCGTAGAAGAAGCGGCTGGTAAGTGCACATGTGCAGAACACCCCCTGAGCATTGAGCAACCTGTGGGTGAGGACTGGAGCTCAGTCTGTATGTTGGTCATGTATGTGACTCCCACAGGGCTGCTGCATGGTGCTCCTGGGGATATCTATGTGTATGGGCATACCAGTGTATCCTCAGCAGCGCTACTCTATGGCTCAGGTTGTAATATCTCAGCCCCAGTGCTGTCTGCATTATTATACACTGTAAATTATCTATCTGCTTTCCCAAAGTGTGACACAGGTGTATATAGACCAGATTATAATCTATGGGAAGCCTCTGTGTGTATACCATATGTTCTCTCTCTGCTGCAGTAGCTATGCGCGCTTTGCTATGTTCTATGATAATAAACACATGTGAGTGTAATGGTAAATATGTGCCCGGCATGCCAATGTGGTGAGATACAGGTGAGCCAAACCGTACAGGCTAGCAAACTGCACGTAGCCATTAGTGCAGATGTAGGATAACTGGGCATACTGTATATAGGCTGGGATCACTGCTGCGTTCAGGTGACACCAAGTACATGTCACCCGCCGGGATTGCTTGCTGGATGGTTATACAGGGATTATTGTCACATTAGTTATACTGTAGTCTAAAGTGTATACTGTATTATCTACCATCCTAATGGGGCATACACACAGGGGGCGGGATGTACTAAAGGGAAAATGTGATAAAACGGGGGTTTTACTGCATTTTCCTATGTACCATTACCCGTCCGCCCCATCTCCGCCTGGCAGGGTATCTCCACCTCTGGGTGGCGATACCCTATAGATGCCTATGGGCTTCTATCGCCGCCCGCCGTCCTTGCGACCCATCCTCCATCGATCTACTCCTCCCTCAGCAGGTGTCACAGCCGGGAGGACATCCGGCTGTAGGGAGGAGGAGGAGAGGCAGGGGGACACTGACAGCCGCCAGGATGTGACGGAGACCCCCGCACACCACATTACAGGTATCGCGGGGGTCTCCGTCACCGCAACCCAATGCTAGCCGCATATGTTAGTACATATGCGGTAGCATCGCGGCGGCTGGCGATTTACATTAATACATCCCGCCCAGGGGGATATGAGGCTTATTTCTAAGTGATCTGACTAGATCGCTTAGAAATGAAAAAAGGATCACTCCATGTGTATACCCTCTGGTGATGACGATTGCGCGGTCCCGCGCGTCGCTGTTGCTTGACTAGATTTACACTGCATCCAGTTATAAATCTAGTCATCGCCAATGTTCTCACACCAGAGAACACTGGCCGTGACAGATTGTTCAGCACACAATGCTGAGCCATCTGTGCTTAACTGCAAACTTAGCACAGAGGCTCACTTGCACTGTGTGTGCACAGCTTTAGGGATGGACGTCTTTGCAATTGATGACAATAGTGCAACTGCCCATTGATTGTGGCACACTATGCAATGGATGACCATCAATGTTTTTACCTATTGATGGTGATCCATTTTCTTTGACTGATTGGATTGTGGGCCAATCAAAACATGTAGGCGGTGCTTCATGAGTGTTGGGGCAGAGCTATGCTGGTGGTAAGGGTTGCTGGTCTTACTGTACTGCATATTAAAATAATAATAATAAAAAATATATATATAATTTATGTAAGGTGCTAAACAACATATAATGGTGATTCAATTGTTTTGTGCACCCGTAGCTCTTGCCTAATGTAGTGGGAGCTAATGAATTGTTCGCAGCACTTGCCCTGGTCTTGTTGGCTGCATTTTTGCGCCCTAAATAAACTAGATGCAGCTTATTGCCCTACTGTGCGCGAAGGGTGCGAGGAGAAATCCAGGTGACGTGCAGCCTGGGAGTCGGGTCACCAAACAATTGACTTTGATTTTAAAGCTCATTTGTCACTGAGCGCCCTTTAGCTGTTTTGAAACTACACATCCCAGCATGCCTTGCCATAGTTTTAGTATTCCCTAATAGCAGAACTGTGGCAAGGCATGATGGGACTTACAGTTTCACAACAGCTGGCGGGCCATAGTTTGGACATGATTGGTGTATTGGGTTCGTTAGCTGTTCACTAGCCTTTTGCACAAACCACTTTGGCACATATGGAGATGTAATCTCTTTATTAGTCTTTTTATTAGTCTTGCACTCTACTATTACATATAATGCATGCCTTGACACCGTTTCACCGTTCGTGACACCCAAAATGTCGTTAAAATATTTGTTCCAACCAGATTGTTGCTCGGAAAATGTCCAAACTTTTTTTATTTCTTTACATTTTTGAAATACACAAAAAAGGGATTTTTGTAAGAACTTACCGTTCGAATCCCTTTCTCTGATATGGTCCTGGTGACACAGCTCAACACTGGGATGTAGGAGGGTCCGAAGGAGCCAGGCACCTATCCTAAATCTTTTAGAGGGTAGGCTCCTCCCCTACTGCATCCCGGACTCTTCAGTTCAATCTTTCAAAGCCACTGGAATACATTAACTCAGTACAAACGCCTGCACATATTATATGCACATTTTTTAACAATAATTGTTACTTTAACCAATTAAACATGAACATCATGAACACTGGCATACTTACTGAGCGTAAGGGAGGGATCGCTGTGTCACCAGGACCATATCAGAGAAAAGGATTCGAACGGTAAGTTCTTACAAAAATCCCTTTTTCTCTTTCAATGGTCCTGGTGACACAGCTCAACACTGGGACGTTCCAGAGCCGGTCCTTTGTGTGGGTACGCTCAGGTCTGCAGCTCTCATCACTGCTCGCCCGAATGATGCGTCCTCCGACGCGAACTCATGGAACCTATAGAATTTGGCAAAGGTATGAACAGATGACCAAGTGGCAGCCCTGCAAACCTGCTCAGCTGTTGCCCCATGTCGAACCGCCCAAGAGGTGGCAACTGACCTGGTGGTATGCGCATTTATCCTTGCCGGAACAGGCCTTCCAACTTTAGTGTATGCAAAAGCTATCACAGAGCGCAACCACCTAGCAATGGTCTGCTTAGATGCCGGCCAACCAATCTTGTGTATGTCATACAACACTAACAAGGTGTCAGTCTTTCTGACACTCTTAACTCTGTCCACATAAATGCGTAATGCACGCACAACATCCAAATTCCTCAATTTGTCCCTTTTTCTAGAACCCTCTGGGGGTTGAAACACAGGTAGAACTATCTCCTGGTTTAGATAAAAAGCAGAGACTACTTTTGGTAAAAACTGAGGTACCGTCCGAAGAACTGCCCTATCCTCATGAAATATCAAGAAAGGAGACTTGCATGACAATGCTCCTAACTCTGACACCCTCTTCGCTGATGCCACTGCCAACAAGAATACCAGCTTCCATGTGAGAAACTTAAGGTCCGCCGACCTTAATGGTTCAAAAGGTGCCTTCTGAGGCGAGAGAGAGAGAGGGTGAGGCGAGAGAGAGAGAGAGGGTGAGGCGAGAGAGAGAGAGAGGGTGAGGCGAGAGAGAGAGAGAGGGTGAGGCGAGAGAGAGAGAGAGAGGGTGAGGCGAGAGAGAGGGTGGAGAGAGGGTGGAGAGAGAGAGAGAGGGTGGAGAGAGGGAGAGAGAGAGGGTGGAGAGAGAGAGAAGGTGGAGAGAGAGAGAGAGAGGGTGGAGAGAGAGAGAGAGAGAGAGAGGGTGAGGCGAGAGAGAGAGAGAGGGTGAGGCGAGAGAGAGAGAGAGAGAGAGAGGGTGAGGCGAGAGAGAGAGAGAGAGAGAGGGTGAGGCGAGAGAGAGAGAGAGAGAGAGGGTGAGGCGAGAGAGAGAGAGAGAGAGAGAGAGAGAGAGAGGGGGTGAGGCGAGAGAGAGAGGGTGAGGCGAGAGAGAGAGAGAGGGTGAGGCGAGAGAGAGAGTGGAGAGAGGGTGGAGAGAGGGTGGAGAGAGAGAGAGGAGAGAGAGAGAGGGTGGAGAGAGAGAGGGAGAGAGAGAGAGGGTGGAGGGTGGAGAGAGAGAGGGTGGAGAGAGAGAGAGGGTGGAGAGAGAGAGGGTGGAGAGAGAGAGGGTGGAGAGAGAGAGAGAGAGAGGGTGGAGAGAGAGAAAGAGAAAAGGAGAGGGGGTGTGGAGGAGGGGAAGTGAAGGAGAGGAGGGGGGAGTGGAGGAGCAGAGAAGGGGAGGGGGTGCGGAGTATAGGAGGTGAGCAGGAGGGAAGCGAGAGGAGGAGGGGAAGCAGAAGAGGAAGGGGAGCTGAGGAGTGAGAGGAAAGAAGAAAGGAAAGTAGGGGAGGGGGTGAGGAGTATTGGAAGCAAAAGAAAGGAGGGGGAAACAGGAAAGGAGGAGGGGGAGCGGAGGAGGTGGTTGGGGAGCTGAGGAGGAGGGGAGAACAGAGAGCAGGAACAGACAAGAAGAGGGGGAGAGGAGGAGGAGAGGAGGCATGGAGGAGGTGCAGAGAAGTGCAGTGCAAGCTGGTGCTGGGTACCTCCTGTGACAATCAGCAGCGATGGTAGCGATGATTTTGCTGCCCCTGCTCCTGGGCAGACTGGGTCTGCTGCACTTTCTCTTCTTCTGTGCTAGTCATCTCTTACTGCTCCATCTCCCCGGCGCTGGGTCTTCTCTTCCTGTACCCCAGCACAGGTTCACTGGCAGTCAGAGAGAGAAAAGTGTGGGGAAATTGGTGAGGAGAGCAAAAGAGGGGAAAGGGAGAGCTGGGGAGAGGAGGAGGGGAAGGAGGAGAGGAGGAGAGGGATCAGAGAAGAAGGAGCAAAGGAGTGGAGGAGGGGGATCCGAGAAGGAGCAAAGGAGTGGAGGAGGAGAGAAGCGGACATGTAGAGAAGTAGCACAGAAGGCACTGTGTACCTCTTGTCCCTTTTTGTGATCATCCTTTTAGTACATCCGCAAATGGTGCCCTGCATACACAAATACATCCACTATAACCACAAACCCTAGCATACTACACATCCTATAACTAGCGAGTCTACCACATACCGACATCCTAAAAAAGAAACCTCCTCTATTACCCATAACGCCCAGCATAAACACACAACAGCGCACATATACCTGTACCACAGCCGCACAGCATCTGCCATGAGCCTGACGTCTGCCTTGTGTCCCGTGTCCTCGGCTCCTGCAGCAGGGGGTGCTGGGTCGTCCTCTGCTCCGCCTGTTGTGCTGTTCTGGGTCGGCCTCTGCTTCCACCCCCGGCTCCTATCAGGCTGGGGATCCTCCTCTATCCTCTCCTCCGCTGGGCTGTCACCTGTCCTCTGAGCAGCTCCTGTCCTTGATGTTACATCGTGTTCTTAACTTACTTTCGGGCAGGCATCTCTAGGGGCAGCTCCGCACCACTGAGGGGGCTTCTACAGGTCTCCAGCTAGGGGTCCTTTGCATGTCCTCCAGTCCTGGTTCCTCGAGAGCGGGTGTCCTCCGCGGTGCCTGCGCACCTTGGTCTCCACTTGCTGCGTCCTCTATCTTCTTCGGAGCAACTTCAGGAGAATCCTCCGGCTGGGTGTGCTCCCAGGTAATTTACCCCCTCAGCACCTTCTTCCTTGAGGTTCTAGTCTTCACCCTCTCGGCTCCTCCACAGGCAGGCACTATGTAGGACACCTCGGCAGCACACATCATTCTGTTCTCTCCGGGTTTGGGGCTCCTCCTGTGGTTGGCAGCTAGTGGGGCAGCGCGGTTCCCTTCCCTCTGGCAGGTGGCAGCAGTAGGGGACTTGGAGGAGCCTGGCTCTCCTGGCGCCATTCCTGGTCTCACAGCTGCGCAGCCTCCGCTCCTTACAGGTCAGCAGCTCACAGCACTGCACAGGCCCTTGTCCTCTCCAGGGATCACCCTTCCCGGTGCCGGCTCTCTCTGTTGTGGGTTATGCATCGCTGCAGGACCGCCTCTGATCCCCCTGCCCTACCTCTCTATAGTCCCTGTCACTGGCTCACCCGCCATATCCTGTACTGGCTGTATCATATATTTTTATATTTCTTTATACTCAAAGGCTATATATCCCCCTTCCCACACAGATTTAAGTTGCGACTATTTGACACAGTGGCTGCCTTGATAAAGGTACCAGCGGGGACCGAAACGTCAGAAGATCTCTCTTGCAGAAAATAAACTTTGGATTACCTCCTGGTTGTACCTCCATTGAACTACAGACTGGTGAGTGCTGTTTATTTCCCCAGTGGGGGTTCTTTCTGGTATCTATCTATCTAAGGAATTATCCAAGCAGGCAGCGGCACTCCGTGGGCTTAACAATGTGTTTATTGGAGGTGACCGACGTTTCGGGGACTGGATACCCCTTTGTCAAGGTGTACAACGCGTGCGGGTGACACAGCAAACATTTAAATACATACAGCATGTGCATACTCACCATTCCCGTACGTGGAGCGTCCCGGTTGCATCCAGTGCGGCTTCCGGTGCGGGCGGATGTCAGTGGGCGGAGCCTCACTGCATCATCACGCTCCCCTCTGTTGTAGATGGGTTGCTATGGTGACCCCACCGTATCGCCCACTTCTGTATGACAACCTCCGCTCCAGGATCCGGGTTTGGCTTCTGCCTATAACAACACATAAATGGCACATAAATAACCTACATTAAAACAGTAAAACAATGTTAAAAAATGGTGCAAGTTTGAAGTGTAAATTTCAGATGCCACGGGACTACTGCCCGAGCAATGTTTAAGAAGTGATGTGAAGAAGATGTCACCGCATCTAGCGTGACAATTGTATGGTGTTAACACAGGGATCCGGACGGGTGTGTTACATATGGATCTCTGTATACAATAATATCATGGTCAAACTGATCGCTAATGATCATGTTTGTAAATCGGAGATGTCAGGCTCTAACACATGGGGGAGATGTGCTGTGGGATCTCTATGAATGTGAGAATTACAGGGGCATGTTGTACCATAAATATCGGCTCCACAAGTGATATATATGCTTCATGTTGTCTTTGAGAACAGAACAGCAGTATAGCGTGTATATATATACTATGTATACATCGGGGGAAATGTACCAAAATGGATTCGTAAAAAATAGGTGTATTCGTAGGCAGAAATACGCCTATTTTTTACACATTTGTATTTTTGGGATTTACACACACTTTCTTTGTATGTCAAACAGACAGATCGCAATACTATACTTAGACACAACAGCTCGCACCCACGCAACACGGTGGAGAGTCTCCCATACTCAGTTTTTGAGAGTATGCAGGATCACTGATACCGACTCTGAAACCCTTCACCAACTGGACATCATGCAGCAGAAGTTCGAGGACAGAGGCTACCCCAGACAGGGCCTACTTAAAGCCAAGGCCAGGGCTCTGGCGTGTGAGCGCACCACTCTTATCACAGGTGCAACACCTAAAGTCATAAAGCCATGTATTCCATGGGTTAATGACTTTAGCTCTGCCAGCCGAGAAACCACCAGCAGAGTAAAAAAATGGTGGGAAATTGTGCGTTCGGATCCCGAGCTACCGGTGTTCAAAGACACCAAGCTGATGCCGAGCTACAAGCGCGGCACAAACTTGAAGGACCTATTGGTCAAGACCGAGATTACAAATTTTGACACCCCTTCTAGACAAATCAGACCCACCAGAATGGGCTGTTACCGGTGCCTAGGCTGCACAACATGCAGCTTCATGACCGAAGTTGCACATCTCTATACGGGTAAAATTTTTTTAAATCAGATGGCCCCTCACGTGCACGACTAAATTTGTTATCTACATCATTTATTGTCCATGTGGAATACATTACATCGGCAAGACCGATTGTGCCATACGGGCAGCCCTTCATTCTGGCTCAGGGGAGCAACCAGTGACCAGGCATTTCGCCAAGGCCAAACATAACATGGCAATGATCAAATATAAGATCATAGACCACGTGCCGGCACACATACGGGGTGGCAACCGTTCCAAACAGCTTCTGCAGCTTGAGTCCAAGTGGATTTACAAAATGGACACACTACACCCTAAAGGCCTTAATGACACACTTGGCCTACATAATTTTTTGTAACCATTTTGGTCCACTAACACACAATCATGTCTTCCTTCTTCCTTTTCTCTCCCCCTTGTTAAAGGTACTTGTCATCCCACTGTGTGACACCAGTCCCCCAGCCTTATCGGTGTCCAGGTGACACACCAGGATAACATATAATATACAAGATGCTGGCATTCTGTTGTTGCAATTTCTGGCTTCTGGTGCTATGCGCATACAGTGATGCTGGCTGCATCACCCCACACAGGGCTGTTTTTGCTTATTATAGATACCCAGCAGGGACTCAGTATTTCTCCCTGCATTTAAACCACTCACGCCATAGGGTTTGCACCTCACCCAGCATATGCACTTTGACTTTTGCCCAGTACGGCTCCAATTCGGGGCCGCACGCAGTTATCTTTTTATACGTATACCCTTTTTAAATGTTCGTTTTTTATTATATATGTCTTCTCATTTTTAGCCACTAGATGTCACTATGTAGTCATAATATGGTCATGTCCACTTGTTTTTTTGCATTTTTTATTCACTTGCATCCTCTGAAGTTTTGTGTATGTATGGATGCCTTTGTTGCTTTATGACTTCTGTAGCACGATACTTGTATTCATGCTAATGTGAGCTGCAATCTCTTTCCCAGCCCACCCACGTCACTGCGGGATGACGACCGTGATGACGCTCGGTCAGCTGGACGCCGCCGAACGTGGTGACGTCACTGCTGTGCGCAGGACTCCGGAAACCGGCCCGTGGATGCTCGTGGGGGACGGCTACAGGGAGGGGGTAAGTTAGCGCCTATTTGTTAACATGTCTTATAAATACCCATGCACTTGCACTTTATTCTGTACTTCACCCTGTCTGCATTTTGTCCTGACGATGGGGGTCCGGCCCCCGAAACGTTGACGCCTGTAAGACCACTTATGGAATAAACACGGCCTTTTGATTTCACCAGCATTTGTGAGTCCTCGAGTGCCCATTCATTTCGTCATTGTATTCTGTGGGCAGTTCATTGTGGCTGCCCTCTGCAAGCTGGCACCGGGGCAAGCTACACATCTCAGCTCACTTCAGTCCAGAGTGACGGCCCTTCCGGATTTATATATATATATATATATATATATATATATATATATATATATACTGTAATTTCCAATGCACTCACGGTTCAATTCGTTGTTATCCGGAGGTGCTCCCGCCAGTCACACAAGCACAGCTTATGGTCCAAATGTAAAGTCACTTAGAATCAGGGCACTCACCAAGCAGCTATAAGGCAATGCTTCTTTTATTAATCCATCAAGTATGACAAATAAGCCGACGTTTCGGACCCATCTGGGCCCTTAATCATGGCGTCCTGGATCTCACAGAGAAGGCAACTGATCTCATGCTACATGCTGCTCATATTTATGTGGTCTTAATTACATCAATTAGCCCCACATGTGGGGATCAACAATCAACCATGGCAAATATGTAAATAACAATGCTACAAGCGCTACAGCACAACACCCTCATAGCCCTCAGTACCTAAGGCTATATAACAAAATGGGTAAAGTAATATGTATAAGTAAAAAAGATAAAACTCACCTATACCGAAAACACGCTGTTTAAACAGATTTGGAACGCACGCCGCCATTGTAGGCGGTCCCCACGTGCGTGTCATCTCTCAACCAATCACCAGAACATCTTTCTGTGACGTGCACCCCTTCCGGGCAACGCGTCACACACAGCGCTTGTTGCGTCCATTAATCAGTGGAACGCACGGCGCCATTATAGGCGGTCCTACGTGCGTGTCAAATCATCCACTACCCATTTCAGCGCACGTCTCCTCTTCAATAGCACGTCACTGCGTGCCTAGCGTCAGTGCTCTAGGTGATGTCCTATCCCTGATCGTTGTTAGGTGACGCGCATCTGTAGTTAAGCGCGTCATCCATGTAAACAATACCAGCGTTAGCCTGGTTACCTTAATACACCAAACTTGTACAACAATATGTCACTATCTATCTAGCCTAAAAATACCAGATCTAATGTGATGAGAGGGAGCATATCACAAATTTATACCTAAAAGGAATTAGGAGGTGTTATTTTAAATGAGTGCAATTAGTAAGCAGCACATAGCATGATCTCAGTCTCCAAACAAACAACATTGAAACACATAACATATTTTTAAAAAAGCTAAATCATAACCAAGGTACATCATCCAATAGTCTCAACTCTGGTCCCTATCTTTTATAAGGACCTAGATTTTGATGTGGTATGCGACCATGGCTACCCTAGCTTATTATGTCACTGTTGTGGGTAAGTATTAAATAGCCAACACAAAGAATTCCATCAAAGAACATCAATTACACAAAGGAAATATTTGAAAAAATAGAAAAATTTTTGAGAGAATTAGAAAAAAGTGATAATTTCATAAAAAACATTTAAATGAATTATATTCATTTAGGCCCCTGGGGCTGATGGTGTCCAAGGTGTATATCCATCTCGTCTCCCTTTGCAGGAGTAGTTTTGCTCGATCCCCTCCGCGACTCAATATAGGTATATGGTCGATTATGATACTTCTCAGTGAGGAGAGAGCATGTTTTTTCTCTAGAAAATGGCGCGCCACTGGTTTATCACTTGTTTTTGACGTCAATGCTGCCCTAATGCTGGATCGGTGATTAGCCATCCGTTCTTTAAAGGCGCAGACGGTCTTCCCGACATACGTCAGGCCACACGGGCATTTCAACAAGTAGATAACGTGGTCAGATGTACAGCTCAATCTGTGCCGAATCTTGATTTTTTGCCCATTGTGCGGGTGATTGAAGAATTGACCAGTATTCATAGATTGACACGTGGTGCACCCCGTGCATCTAAAGCAGCCCAATCGTGTGGGTCTCAGCCATTCACTGCCAGAGGATCCGTTGAAATTTAGTGTAGGTCTCATCAACATATCACGTAGATTCTGTCCTCGGCGGTAGGCTATCATTGGTTGTTTTTTCATCTTCAGCTTGGGGTCAGATGCCACTATACCCCAATGTTGTTTGATACTTTTTCTGAAAGATGATGCCCTTGTGTCATGGGTCGTTGTAACTATCAAACGATCACTTGGCTTCATTCGCTTGTCTTTATTGTCATTTAGATGTATTGCCTTAGCCCGTTTTAAGCTGCTTTTTACAATCTGCGGTGAGTAACCCCTGTCATGAAACTTCTCTCGCATTTCATCAATCTGACGTCTTGTGTTTTCTGTATCAGTATTGGTGCGAAGGACCCTTAAGAACTGGGATATAGGCAGTCCATTTTTCAAATTTGTTGGGTGATAACTCGTGTAATGCAGTAACGAGTTACGGTCAGATGGTTTCTTATATAATTTCATGCCGATCTTATTGCCATCCTTATAGACTGTCACATCGAGGAAGTCTATTGATGTGAGGCTCGCTGTATATGTGAAGCGGATTGGGGACCGTATATCATTCAGTTCATGGACCATTTTTTCAAAAGTCACCATGCCTCCCTGCCACACCAAAAAAAATGTCGTCAATGAAACGATAATAATGCATGATGGATGTCTTGTATGGAGTCAGTATGTTCTTCTCCTCATACTCTGCCATAAAAATATTGGCGTATACAGGGGCCAGGTTAGAGCCCATGGCCGTTCCCTTACGTTGGACATAGTATTTAGCACCATACAAAAAATGATTATTAATTAGAACCTGTTCAATAAGGGTACAAATAAATTCAATCGGAGGTATGGTATGATTAGACTTCAACAATCTGTTTCTCACTGCGTCTATCCCTTCTACATGTGGAATCACCGTGTAGAGGGATGAGACGTCCATGGTCGCCAATACCACATCATCCCCCGTAAACCTGATATCGCTGATCTTCATGAGAAAATCAGGGGTATCACGTATAAAACTTGGGGTTGCCATCACCACAGGTTGCAATATCTGGTCCACAAACTGCGCCATAGGCTGCATTACAGACCCCCTGGCAGAGATGATGGGTCTGCCAGGGGGCCTGTCCAGCCTTTTGTGGACCTTAGGCAAGGTATACATGATCGGACAAATTGGGCAATCTACTGTAAGGAAATTTGCTATCCCAGTGTCAATCCAGCCTGAAATTGTTGCCTGGTTGATAAGGATATCTACCTTGCTTTTAATCAGATACATCGGATTTTTAGGAACACATTCATAAACAGAAGTGTCTTTTAATTGCTCACAAATGTCCTGATGATAATCTGAATAGTTCATCACGACAACAGCTCCCCCCTTATCAGCGGGGCGTACTACTATCTGTTTGTTGTTTTTCAGAGTTTTTACCGCCTCCCGCTGAGCAGGGGTGAGGTTGTCGTGTAAGTTTTTGTTTTTATCCTCCTTTAAATCTACATCAATCATTCTGAGAAATACTTTGATGTTTGGGTTGGTTGTGGGCGGGTCATAAGTACTGTTTTTTTTTAGGACTTGATTTAGTACCTCACTAGACACTTCTTCTGTAAACAGATAGTAGTACGCCCCGCTGATAAGGGGGGAGCTGTTGTCGTGATGAACTATTCAGATTATCATCAGGACATTTGTGAGCAATTAAAAGACACTTCTGTTTATGAATGTGTTCCTAAAAATCCGATGTATCTGATTAAAAGCAAGGTAGATATCCTTATCAACCAGGCAACAATTTCAGGCTGGATTGACACTGGGATAGCAAATTTCCTTACAGTAGATTGCCCAATTTGTCCGATCATGTATACCTTGCCTAAGGTCCACAAAAGGCTGGACAGGCCCCCTGGCAGACCCATCATCTCTGCCAGGGGGTCTGTAATGCAGCCTATGGCGCAGTTTGTGGACCAGATATTGCAACCTGTGGTGATGGCAACCCCAAGTTTTATACGTGATACCCCTGATTTTCTCATGAAGATCAGCGATATCAGGTTTACGGGGGATGATGTGGTATTGGCGACCATGGACGTCTCATCCCTCTACACGGTGATTCCACATGTAGAAGGGATAGACGCAGTGAGAAACAGATTGTTGAAGTCTAATCATACCATACCTCCGATTGAATTTATTTGTACCCTTATTGAACAGGTTCTAATTAATAATCATTTTTTGTATGGTGCTAAATACTATGTCCAACGTAAGGGAACGGCCATGGGCTCTAACCTGGCCCCTGTATACGCCAATATTTTTATGGCAGAGTATGAGGAGAAGAACATACTGACTCCATACAAGACATCCATCATGCATTATTATCGTTTCATTGACGACATTTTTTTGGTGTGGCAGGGAGGCATGGTGACTTTTGAAAAAATGGTCCATGAACTGAATGATATACGGTCCCCAATCCGCTTCAACATATACAGCGAGCCTCACATCAATAGACTTCCTCGATGTGACAGTCTATAAGGATGGCAATAAGATCGGCACGAAATTATATAAGAAACCATCTGACCGTAACTCGTTACTGCATTACACGAGTTATCACCCAACAAATTTGAAAAATGGACTGCCTATATCCCAGTTCTTAAGGGTCCTTCGCACCAATACTGATACAGAAAACACAAGACGTCAGATTGATGAAATGCGAGAGAAGTTTCATGACAGGGGTTACTCACCGCAGATTGTAAAAAGCAGCTTAAAACGGGCTAAGGCAATACATCTAAATGACAATAAAGACAAGCGAATGAAGCCAAGTGATCGTTTGATAGTTACAACGACCCATGACACAAGGGCATCATCTTTCAGAAAAAGTATCAAACAACATTGGGGTATAGTGGCATCTGACCCCAAGCTGAAGATGAAAAAACAACCAATGATAGCCTACCGCCGAGGACAGAATCTACGTGATATGTTGATGAGACCTACACTAAATTTCAACGGATCCTCTGGCAGTGAATGGCTGAGACCCACACGATTGGGCTGCTTTAGATGCACGGGGTGCACCACGTGTCAATCTATGAATACTGGTCAATTCTTCAATCACCCGCACAATGGGCAAAAAATCAAGATTCGGCACAGATTGAGCTGTACATCTGACCACGTTATCTACTTGTTGAAATGCCCGTGTGGCCTGACGTATGTCGGGAAGACCGTCTGCGCCTTTAAAGAACGGATGGCTAATCACCGATCCAGCATTAGGGCAGCATTGACGTCAAAAACAAGTGATAAACCAGTGGCGCGCCATTTTCTAGAGAAAAAACATGCTCTCTCCTCACTGAGAAGTATCATAATCGACCATATACCTATATTGAGTCGCGGAGGGGATCGAGCAAAACTACTCCTGCAAAGGGAGACGAGATGGATATACACCTTGGACACCATCAGCCCCAGGGGCCTAAATGAATATAATTCATTTAAATGTTTTTTATGAAATTATCACTTTTTTCTAATTCTCTCAAAAAATTTTCTATTTTTTCAAATATTTCCTTTGTGTAATTGATGTTCTTTGATGGAATTCTTTGTGTTGGCTATTTAATACTTACCCACAACAGTGACATAATAAGCTAGGGTAGCCATGGTCGCATACCACATCAAAATCTAGGTCCTTATAAAAGATAGGGACTAGAGTTGAGACTATTGGATGATGTACCTTGGTTATGATTTAGCTTTTTTAAAAATATGTTATGTGTTTCAATGTTGTTTGTTTGGAGACTGAGATCATGCTATGTGCTGCTTACTAATTGCACTCATTTAAAATAACACCTCCTAATTCCTTTTAGGTATAAATTTGTGATATGCTCCCTCTCATCACGTTAGATCTGGTATTTTTAGGCTAGATAGATAGTGACATATTGTTGTACAAGTTCGGTGTATTAAGGTAACCAGGCTAACGCTGGTATTGTTTACATGGATGACGCGCTTAACTACAGATGCGCGTCACCTAACAACGATCAGGGATAGGACATCACCTAGAGCACTGACGCTAGGCACGCAGTGACGTGCTATTGAAGAGGAGACGTGCGCTGAAATGGGTAGTGGATGATTTGACACGCAGGTAGGACCGCCTATAATGGCGCCGTGCGTTCCACTGATTAATGGACGCAACAAGCGCTGTGTGTGACGCGTTGCCCGGAAGGGGTGCACGTCACGGAAAGATGTTCTGGTGATTGGTTGAGAGATGACACGCACGTGGGAACCGCCTACAATGGCGGCGTGCGTTCCAAATCTGTTTAAACAGCGTGTTTTCGGTATAGGTGAGTTTTATCTTTTTTACTTATACATATTACTTTACCCATTTTGTTATATAGCCTTAGGTACTGAGGGCTATGAGGGTGTTGTGCTGTAGCGCTTGTAGCATTGTTATTTACATATTTGCCATGGTTGATTGTTGATCCCCACATGTGGGGCTAATTGATGTAATTAAGACCACATAAATATGAGCAGCATGTAGCATGAGATCAGTTGCCTTCTCTGTGAGATCCAGGACGCCATGATTAAGGGCCCAGATGGGTCCGAAACGTCGGCTTATTTGTCATACTTGATGGATTAATAAAAGAAGCATTGCCTTATAGCTGCTTGGTGAGTGCCCTGATTCTAAGTGACTTTATATATATATATATATATATATATATATATATATATATATATGGAACAAAGAGTGGGGTACCCTTTCAATGCGCTAGATAAAGTAGATTGGGCAGCACTCTGTCAGTCCCCCCTGTTAGCGGGGGAAGTGGGGAATAGAAGAAAAAAGATAGAAGACAGAGCGCGCCACTATTTTACGGAGATCCACCACCAGAAGGATCAAGAAAATATATCGACAGGTCACTGTACAACAGTATTTAATACAATTAATTTAAAAACAAAGTAAAAACATTTTTGCTTGTATGCAGTCAGTTGGTCGAATCGGTATAATCAGGAAAAAACTCCCAAGGCGTTTCGTCAAAAAAAATGACTTCCTCAGGGGTAACTTTCTAGGTGGTGGAGAAAGGCCATATTACTAATTTAGTATATACACAATTAAGTAGTTACTTTTTCAATACTGAGAATGTACATACCCTTAGGTAAATGGATAGTGAATGTAAGTTTTCACTCCGGATAGCGGTCTTACTGACAAACTGTACAAAAGTGTGCAAATGGATCCCTTGGAGATCTTAATGCTGGTATCCAGCTGCAACTATAGCATAATAATAGAGTATACAAAGAAAATAAAATACTGTACTCTATTATTATGCTATAGTTGCAGCTGGATAAACCGCCAATGCATCTACCTGGCTACCCCGCTAGTGGGGAGCCAGGGTATACGTATCCCTGCCATGCTTGTGGCTGAAGGAAGTCCGCGAGGCACGCTGCATGCAGCGGCGACCGTATTCTCTGGTACAGTGGTCCCCTTGCAGGCAGGTAGGGCAGGGTGCTACCTGCCTGTCTGACCGCGCTGTACTCTCACAGAACTGAGCCGCGCTGTACTCTCAAAGTACTGAGATGCGCTTTTAGAGCAATCCCACCTGGTTCCCTGCTAACAGGGACCCGGGGGCATACTTACCCCTGTAGCTGCTGTACGCGCCGAGGCTTGCGGTCCGCGAGGCGCGCTGCATGCAGCGGCGACGGGGACCCCGGAACGGTGGTTCTGTCAGCCAGGTTCCGGAGGCAAGCTGCAAGCAGCTGCAACCGGTCCCTCAACAGCGCCCTCGTCGCAGGCAGATAGGGACAGGGACTATCTGCCTGTGTAGATCTTAAAAATCCGGAAAAATAAAGAAAAAATTAGAAAAGCCCAAGAGTGAGCTAACAATGCGCCCAGCTCCCGCAGGGCACATGCTAAGACTGCCTAGGAGAGGAAGTAGAAGGGGAGGAGTTAGTCACTGTTAATTTATTCTAAAGTGCCCAAGCTCCCTGTGGTCGCCCTTCTATTCCCCACTGTAACTCTCCAGTGTCACCTAGTGGAGGAAAGAGAAATAATGATGCAGCTGATAAACCTCCCATTCTCGGGTTACATACATGAGGATAAGATTGAATTAAGCACAAAGATGATAACAAGAGCCGGATGCCCCCCGACAGTCACTATACCGACATTGGAATCCCGACTGCTAAATGCCCGATGAGCCACCGAACCTGCACGGGGCTTCTTTGCGCTCGCTCCCTTGTCAGAGTACCGGTAGTCAGTAAATGTTAGGTAAAACCACAATTAGAAGCCAAATTACAGTATAAGTTGGCTGGGGGCGGGGTCTAATGTTGAGTCTGTTCCGCCACACCTCCTGAAAGCGGCCTGCGGTTGCTTCTCCCAGAGAGGATATTGACAAAGAACCAAGCAATCATCTCCCGGCATTATGCTAGCGCAGCTGTAAAACAACAGAAACTGCTCTAAATGCTTCTTAATCTTCTTCTTTTATCTCTGTCCAAGACGATGGATCCCTAGATCATGCACATGACATTCTAGGGCAGTGGTTCCCAACCGTGGTCCTCAAGTACCCCCAACAGTGCACGTTTTCCAGGTCACCCAGCAGGTGCACTCATTATTCAGACACATTTTAAAAGATCCACAGGTGGAGCTAATTATATCACTTGTGATTCTGTGTGGAGACCTGGAAAATGTGCACTGTTGGGGGTACTTGAGGACCATGGTTGGGAACCACTGTTCTAGGGAAGTCATGTCCAACCTGCGGCCCTCCGGCTGTTGCGAAACTACAAGTCCCATCATGCCTTGCCATAGTTTTGCTATTAGCGAGTGCTAAAACTATGGCAAGGCATGCTGGGATGTGTAGTTTCACAGGAGCTAGAAGGCCGCAGGTTGTACATGCCTGCTCTAGAGCGTAAGCCAGTTTTGGCAGTCACATACAGTAGGTGGGGTCTAATGAACGATACGACCATATTGCTAACACTATCAGTTCTTATACTACTACTCCCAGCATCCGCCGCCATACACTACTTTCCTATATACAGTTTCCCAGAGTGTTTGTGCCACAATAAATATAACAAAAGGCATTGTAACCCCTCCGCATCATTTCAGCCGAGTCGGGTGCGGTCCGAAAGGGCCACCCCGGGGGGGCGCGGTGCAGTGTCCGCAGGTTGGACGGGGGGGGGGGCACAGGCAGCCTGCAATGCTGTCTGCTATACCCTGCAGACAGCAGTAGCAGAGGAGGTGAATGGATGCCTGTGAGCGGCATCCATTCACCTCCCGGACAAGGGGTGGACGGGGGCTGGGGCAGCCCAGCAGATTACCTTAGTGCTGGGCTTGCCCCCAGCGCAGCATTCCGGGTCCTGGCGGCGGCGATCGGAGATGACATAATCTCCAAGCGGCAGGGGGGATGCGACAGTGGTGTAAAAGGGTGCAAACGCAGGGTCACACCCGGCTTGAAGCAGGGATCAAAAACCCGGATGCGACCTGGCGTTTTTGGTATAAAAGGGGTACTATTAACTAGTCTATGAATCTGATGTAGATCACTTTTCTTTGTGGTTACAACATACTTCCCTCCAATTGAAAACTACAGTCAGGAAAATTACAGTAGGATGCGCCAAGCGCCTTTGTAAGGGGCGTGTCACACAGTGCCCAAAGGGCGTGTCTAACTCCACATGGAGCAGTACGGATGGTGTAATGGTTAGCATTACTGCCTCACAGCACTGAGGTAATGGGTTCGATTCCCACCATGGCTCTAACTGTGTGGAGTTTGTATATTCTCCCCATACTTGCGTGGGTTTCCTCCTGGTACTCCAGTTTCCTCCCACAATCCAAAAATATACTTTTAGGTTAATTGGCTTCCAACAAAATTAACCCTGGAATGTGTGTGTGTGTGGTAGGGATTAGATTGTAAGCTCCACTGGGGCAGGGACTGATGTGAATGTTCAAGTATTCTCTGTAAAGCGCTGTGAAATATGTGTGCGCTATATAAGAAACTGTTAATAAATAAATAAACCTATGGGCGTGTCTATGCCTAAATGCTTCTTGTGAGATATTTCTATAGAACATTAAGTCTATAGAATTTTTGAAAGGTTTTTTTTTTTTAAAGAATGATTTTTATTTCAAAGCATCATATAGATAGAACCATACATTGCCTGAATAACAGTATGCAGACTTCCAGCAACAGTACAGAAAACTAAATGTAGAGGGTGATTCAGACCTGCTTGATTGGCTGCAAGTAACTTTTTCGGTACGGTAAAAAATTTTTAAATCAGATGGCCCCTCACGTGCACGACTAAATTTGTTATCTACATCATTTATTGTCCATGTGGAATACATTACATCGGCAAGACCGATTGTGCCATACGGGCAGACCTTCATTCTGGCTCAGGGGAGCAACCAGTGACCAGGCATTTCGCCAAGGCCAAACATAACATGGCAATGATCAAATATAAGATCATAGACCACGTGCCGGTACACATACGGGGTGGCAACCGTTCCAAACAGCTTCTGCAGCTTGAGTCCAAGTGGATTTACAAAATGGACACACTACACCCTAAAGGCCTTAATGACACACTTGGCCTACATAATTTTTTGTAACCATTTTGGTCCACTAACACACAATCATGTCTTCCTTCTTCCTTTTCTCTCCCCCTTGTTAAAGGTACTTGTCATCCCACTGTGTGACACCAGTCCCCCAGCCTTATCGGTGTCCAGGTGACACACCAGGATAACATATAATATACAAGATGCTGGCATTCTGTTGTTGCAATTTCTGGCTTCTGGTGCTATGCGCATACAGTGATGCTGGCTGCATCACCCCACACAGGGCTGTTTTTGCTTATTATAGATACCCAGCAGGGACTCAGTATTTCTCCCTGCATTTAAACCACTCACGCCATAGGGTTTGCACCTCACCCAGCATATGCACTTTGACTTTTGCCCAGTACGGCTCCAATTCGGGGCCGCACGCAGTTATCTTTTTTATACGTATACCCTTTTTAAATGTTCGTTTTTTATTATATATGTCTTCTCATTTTTAGCCACTAGATGTCACTATGTAGTCATAATATGGTCATGTCCACTTGTTTTTTTGCATTTTTTATTCACTTGCATCCTCTGAAGTTTTGTGTATGTATGGATGCCTTTGTTGCTTTATGACTTCTGTAGCACGATACTTGTATTCATGCTAATGTGAGCTGCAATCTCTTTCCCAGCCCACCCACGTCACCGCGGGATGACGACCGTGATGACGCGCGGTCAGCTGGACGCCGCCGAACGTGGTGACGTCACTGCTGTGCGCAGTACTCCGGAAACCGGCCTGTTGATGCTCGTGGGGGACGGCTACAGGGAGGGGGTAAGTTAGCGCCTATTTGTTAACATGTCTTATAAATTCCCCCTGCACTTGCACTTTATTCTGTACTTCACCCGGTCTGCATTTTGTCCTGACGACGGGGGTCCGGCCCCCGAAACGTTGACACCTGTAAGACCACTTATGGAATAAACACGGCCTTTTGATTTCACCAGCATTTGTGAGTCCTCGAGTGCCCATTCATTTCGTCATAGTATTCTGTGGGCAGTTCATTGTGGCTGCCCTCTGCAAGCTGGCACCGGGGCAAGCTACACATCTCAGCTCACTTCAGTCCAGAGTGACGGCCCTTCCGGATTTCTATATATATATATATATATGGAACAAAGAGTGGGGTACCCTTTCAATGCGCTAGATAAAGTAGATTGGGCAGCACTCTGTCAGTCCCCCCTGTTAGCAGGGGAAGTGGGGAATAGAAGAAAAAAGATAGAAGACGCGCCACTATTTTATGGAGATCCACCACCAGAAGGATCAAGAAAATATATCGATTGGTCACTGTACAACAGTATTTAATACAATTAATTTAAAAAACAAAGTAAAAACATTTTTGCTTGTATGCAGTCAGTTGGTCGAATCGATATAATCAGGAAAAAACTCCCAAGGCGTTTCGGCAAAAAAAATGACTTCCTCAGGGGTAACTTTCTAGGTGGTGGAGAAAGGCCATATTACTAATTAAGTATATACACAATTAAGTAGTTACTTTTTCAATACTGAGAATGTACATACCCTTAGGTAAATGGATAGTGAATGTAAGTTTTCACTCCGGATAGCGGTCTTACTGACAAACTGTACAAAAGTGTGCAAATGGATCCCTTGGAGATCTTAATGCTGGTATCCAGCTGCAACTATAGCATAATAATAGAGTATACAAAGAAAATAAAATACTGTACTCTATTATTATGCTATAGTTGCAGCTGGATAAACCGCCAATGCATCTACCTGGCTACCCCGCTAGTGGGGAGCCAGGGTATACGTATCCCTGCCATGCTTGTGGCTGAAGTCTGCGAGGCACGCTGCATGCAGCGGCGACCGGATTCTCTGGTACAGTGGTCCCCTTGCAGGCAGGTAGGGCAGGGTGCTACCTGCCTGTCTGACCGCGCTGTACTCTCACAGAACTGAGCCGCGCTGTACTCTCAAAGTACTGAGATGCGCTTTTAGAGCAATCCCAACTGGTTCCCTGCTAACAGGGACCCGGGGGCATACTTACCCCTGTAGCTGCTGTACGCGCCGAGGCTTGCGGTCCGCGAGGCGCGCTGCATGCAGCGGCGACGGGGACCCCGGAACGGTGGTTCTGTCAGCCAGGTTCCGGAGGCAAGCTGCAAGCAGCTGCAACCGGTCCCTCAACAGCGCCCTCGTCGCAGGCAGATAGGGACAGGGACTATCTGCCTGTGTAGATCTTAAAAATCCGGAAAAATAAAGAAAAAATTAGAAAAGCCCAAGAGTGAGCTAACAATGCGCCCAGCTCCCGCAGGGCACATGCTAAGACTGCCTAGGAGAGGAAGTAGAAGGGGAGGAGTTAGTCACTGTTAATTTATTCTAAAGTGCCCAAGCTCCCTGTGGTCGCCCTTCTATTCCCCACTGTAACTCTCCAGTGTCACCTAGTGGAGGAAAGAGAAATAATGATGCAGCTGATAAACCTCCCATTCTCGGGTTACATACATGAGGATAAGATTGAATTAAGCACAAAGATGATAACAAGAGCCGGATGCCCCCCGACAGTCACTATACCGACATTGGAATCCCGACTGCTAAATGCCCGATGAGCCACCGAACCTGCACGGGGCTTCTTTGCGCTCGCTCCCTTGTCAGAGTACCGGTAGTCAGTAAATGTTAGGTAAAACCACAATTAGAAGCCAAATTACAGTATAAGTTGGCTGGGGGCGGAGTCTAATGTTGAGTCTGTTCCGCCACACCCCCTGAAAGCGGCCTGCGGTTGCTTCTCCCAGAGAGGATATTGACAAAGAACCAAGCAATCCTCTCCCGGCATTATGCTAGCGCAGCTGTAAAACAACAGAAACTGCTCTAAATGCTTCTTAATCTTCTTCTTTTATCTCTGTCCAAGACGATGGATCCCTAGATCATGCACATGACATTCTAGGGCAGTGGTTCCCAACCGTGGTCCTCAAGTACCCCCAACAGTGCACGTTTTCCAGGTCACCCAGCAGGTGCACTCATTATTCAGACACATTTTAAAAGATCCACAGGTGGAGCTAATTATATCACTTGTGATTCTGTGTGGAGACCTGGAAAATGTGCACTGTTGGGGGTACTTGAGGACCATGGTTGGGAACCACTGTTCTAGGGCAGTCATGTCCAACCTGCGGCCCTCCGGCTGTTTGCGAAACTACAAGTCCCATCATGCCTTGCCATAGTTTTGCTATTAGCGAGTGCTAAAACTATGGCAAGGCATGCTGGGATGTGTAGTTTCACAGGAGCTAGAAGGCCGCAGGTTGTACATGCCTGCTCTAGAGCGTAAGCCAGTTTTGGCAGTCACATACAGTAGGTGGGGTCTAATGAACGATACGACCATATTGCTAACACTATCAGTTCTTATACTACTACTCCCAGCATCCTCCGCCATACACTACTTTCCTATATACAGTTTCCCAGAGTGTTTGTGCCACAATAAATATAACAAAAGGCATTGTAACCCCTCCGCATCATTTCAGCCGAGTCGGGTGCGGTCCGAAAGGGCCACCCCGGGGGGGCGCGGTGCAGTGTCCGCAGGTTGGGGGGGGGGGGGTCACAGGCAGCCTGCACTGCTGTCTGCTATACCCTGCAGACAGCAGTAGCAGAGGAGGTGAATGGATGCCTGTGAGCGGCATCCATTCACCTCCCGGACAAGGGGTGGACGGGGGCTGGGGGCAGCCCAGCAGATTACCTTAGTGCTGGGCTTGCCCCCAGCGCAGCATTCCGGGTCCTGGCGGCGGCGATCGGAGATGACATAATCTCCAAGCGGCAGGGGGGATGCGACAGTGGTGTAAAAGGGTGCAAACGCAGGGTCACACCCGGCTTGAAGCAGGGATCAAAAACCCGGATGCGACCTGGCGTTTTTGGTATAAAAGGGGTACTATTAACAAGTCTATGAATCTGATGTAGATCACTTTTCTTTGTGGTTACAACATACTTCCCTCCAATTGAAAACTACAGTCAGGAAAATTACAGTAGGATGCGCCAAGCGCCTTTGTAAGGGGCGTGTCACACAGTGCCCAAAGGGCGTGTCTATCTCCACATGGAGCAGTACGGATGGTGTAATGGTTAGCATTACTGCCTCACAGCACTGAGGTAATGGGTTCGATTCCCACCATGGCTCTAACTGTGTGGAGTTTGTATATTCTCCCCATACTTGCGTGGGTTTCCTCCTGGTACTCCAGTTTCCTCCCACAATCCAAAAATATACTGGTAGGTTAATTGGCTTCCAACAAAATTAACCCTGGAATGTGTGTGTGTGGTAGGGATTAGATTGTAAGCAGGGCCGAAACTAGGGTTTCCGGCGCCCGGGGCAAGGCAGTCTTTTGGTGCCCCCCCTAGTGATGCTGCTGCACGCCGGAGGCGTGGCCTAATTTGGGGGCGTGGCCTATAATCACTGCTCTCCCGTGAGGCCACGCCCCCATTTTGCCGCTATGGGGGCATGACCTAGAGGCTCTGTGAGCCTCTAGCCATGCCCCCAGCCCCCTGGCTGCGGGAATAGACGCTGTGCGCATGCGCACAGCGTTTATTCCCCGCTGCTTAGTTAGCAGCTGACAGGGGGGACCGACCAAATGACGCCTTGTCCCTGGCGCCGGAGACCCCCCCCTCCCCGCACAGTCCTCTCACCGTTGAAGCCGCAGAAGCCGCAGCCGCATCTTACTTTGACTTCGTCTGTCTCCTACTAGCGCTGCGGCGGGAAGCGCTGATGACTTCAAAAAGACTTGCCGGACGCTGATTGGCTGAATTCAGCCAATCAGCGTCCGGCAAGTCTTTTCGAAGTCATCAGCGCTTCCTGCAGCCGCGCTAGTAGGAGATGGACGGAGTCAAAGTAACATGCCCGCCGCTACACTACAGCGTCCACATACACCGGACCTCACAGCGCCCCTCACCTCCAGCGCCCGGTGCGCGTGACCCCCCAGCCCCCCCCTAGTTACGGCCCTGTTGTAAGCTCCACTGGGGCAGGGACTGATGTGAATGTTCAAGTATTCTCTGTAAAGCGCTGTGAAATATGTGTGTGCTATATAAGAAACTGTTAATAAATAAATAAACCTATGGGCGTGTCTATGCCTAAATGCTTCTTGTGAGATATTTCTATAGAACATTATGGGGGATATTCAATCTCCGTCGAGCATCTCCCATGGGGGAGATGCTCGACGGGCCCTATTCAATGCTGTCTTCCCCGACAGCATTGAACAGGGTTTCCTATCAGAACGAGCCCGACATCTCTAGCTGTCGGGCTCGTTCTGCCGAGAACAGCCGGGAAGTGACGAGCTGCCGGCTGCAGCTCGTCACTTCCCGGCCGCAACTCGCGGCCATGCCCCCTTCTCGCCCCGCTGCAGGCGGGACATTGAATCCCGCCTGCGAGTTCTCGGTCGAGCTGACAGAGAACGGGACTGGGTCACGGCAAGCTCGCCTGCCGTGACCTGAAGATTGAATATCCCCCTAAGTCTATAGAATTTTTGAAAGGTTTTTTTTTTTTTTAAAGAATGATTTTTATTTCAAAGCATCATATAGATAGAACCATACATTGCCTGAATAAAAGTATGCAGACTTCCAGCAACAGTACAGAAAACTAAATGTAGAGGGTGATTCAGACCTGCTTGATTGGCTGCAAGTAACTTTTTCGGTACATCTTTCTAGTATGGCGTAGGACAGTGGTTCCCAAACTTTTTTTAAATCCCAACACCCAAGAGCAGTGGTTCTCAACCTCGGTCATCAGGACTCCCCAACAGTGTACATTTTCCAGGCCTCCATGCAGGATCACAGGTGAAATACTTTGCTCCACCTGTGATCTTTTAAAATGTGTCAGTGAATAATGAGTGCACCTGCCGGGTGACCTGGAAAACGCAGACTGTTGGGGGGTCCTGAGGACCGAGGTTGGGACCCACAGACCTAGAGAGAGTATCAGAATTTTTTTCACAGCAGCACTAGGCTAAAAGTTTCTTTATTGAAAAATGCCAAAAAAATATATATTTAGTTGATTGTTTATATCGTACTTAAAAGTAATTATGTGGTGAGGCAAGTGATTCACTTCTGTTATCACATATTTTACGATTGGCAGCCACCAGCACTGATTTTGCCTATTATTTTGACCATAATTATAATTACATGACCAGGTTAATGTTTTATTCTCAAGACACTGTTATAAATACTCGCAGAGGTTTTCTCAATGCCACAAATCCTTTTCCAGGATGAGCTGAATTAAAACAGTAATAAAACCCACAATAAATATGACTGTTTGTTTTAGAGCAGTATTGGAGTTTAGGGGATTTACTAGTATCAGGGTAGAACAGAAAGCAGTTTATTAACCCCTGGGGTCAGTGTGATACTGACAGGTGTCACAACTGAAGATGTACTGTAACAAGAGACTGTTTAGAATTGGTAACGGTGAGCTGCGGTTATACAGTAGTGAAGAGTTTTCATAAAAGTGTAGAAAGAGGTGTTTATATAAAGAAGGGGCAACATGCATGGGTAGAAATATTTGTGAACTGAACGTAGCAGCTGCCGGGTGAGTTGGCGGGGTACCACAGGCGATTCCCCACCCTAGCAGATGGGGGCCTTAAGAGCTGCAGAGTTATTCAAGTTGGGTCAAAATCTGCGCTAGTCCTCTTGTTGCGAACCACGGTGAAGGCAGATACATCTGACCATATCACCCTCCTTCTGTCATCCGTAGGACACAGAAATTAGTGTTCCTGCCCTTTTTGTGTCTGGGACTTTGCGCCCTTCCGCTGCCCCACTGGTGCGCTGACACCCCGTTGCAAACTTTCTCATCCGCCCCCCCTGCATGCACTGAAACGCTGATGAGCTCTCTGCTGAAAGCTGTGTGTCTGTTGTTACAGATGTAGCCCGCCACCGTCCCCCATGCTGTTACCACTGCTGAAGTCCTGAGAAGTGAGCAGCATGGCAGCTCTTTAAAGTGACAAATCCCCCCCCCCCCCCCCGCCACAACGCTAAGCTGCTCTCTGCTAGCAGTGGCTGTCAGCTCTTCCTGCCGGCTAAGCCCTCCCTCCACAGACAGGAGGGCTTGCTGGGGTTGCTTTTCCCATTCTGGGTAACAAGGATATAATACCTCCTGGGCAACGAGCATGAAACCTTCTTGGCAACTAAGCATAAAACCTTTGGCATTGAGTAAGAAACCCCTGGCAATGAGCATGTAGGTAAGAGGCTCTTATGTGCCATCATATGTAGTCGCTGTTAAGGTGTGTGATGGGTATTACAGTGTGGGTCATCATGTGTGATGGGCATTACAGTGTGGATCATCGTGTGTGATGGGCATTACAGTGTGGGTCATCGTGTGTGATGGGCATTACAGTGTGGGTCATCGTGTGTGATGGGCATTACAGTGTGGGTCATCGTGTGTGATGGGCATTACAGTGTGGGTCATCGTGTGTGATGGGCATTACAGTGTGGACCGTCATCATGTGCGATGGGCATTACAGTGTGGGCCACTATCATGTGCGATGGGCATTACAGTGTGGGTCATCATGTGCGATGGGCATTACAGTGGGTGCCATCATGTGTGATAGGCATTACAGTGTGGGTCATCATGTGCGATGGGCATTACAGTGGGGGCCATCATGTGCGATGGGCATTACAGTGTGGGTCATCATGTGTGATGGGCATTACAGTGTGGGCTATCATGTGTGATAGGCATTACAGTGTGGGACATCATGTGCGATAGGCATTACGGTGTGGACAACCATCATGTGTGATGGGCATTACAGTGTGGGCCATCATGTGCGATAGGCATTACGGTGGGGGCCATCATGTGTGATGGGCATTACAGTGTGGGCCATCATGTGTGATGGATATTACAGTGTGGGCCATCATATGTGATGGGCATTACAGTGGGGGCCATCATGTGTGATGGGCATTACAGTGTGGGCCATCATGTGTGATGGGCATTACGGTGTGGGCCATCATGTGTGATGGGCATTACAGTGTGGGCCATCATGTGTGATGGGCATTACAGTGGGGGCCACCATGTGTGATGGACATTACAGTGTGGGCCATCATGTGTGATGGGCATTACGGTGGGGGCCACCATGTGTGATGGACATTACAGTGTGGGCCACCATGTGTGATGGACATTACAGTGTGGGCCATCATGTGTGATGGGCATTACGTTGGGGGCCACCATTGTGTGTGATGGGGCCAAACAAACATATCAAATAAAAGAGATGCTCCGAACAATGGGCGTTTCCGCCACACTCACATCCCCCAACGAGGCTCAGTGCCATCTTCCCGGCCTTGGGTTCTCCAGAGAATTGCATCCCACAGAATTCGATGCGACTGCGGCTCTGCGCCATTATATTGGATGGAAGCCTGCGCTTTGCATGCTCCGCTGCGCACTCTGCTGTAATTGTTTTTTTTTTTTTTTCTACTGGACTCCTGTGCATACTGTGACTACTGGCCATACTCCACTGTGACTGCTGGCCATACCCCACTGTGTATACATTACTGTGACTGCTGCTCGTAACCCCATGAGTGTTGGGGCAGAGCTATGCTGGTGGTAAGGGTTGCTGGTCTTACTGTACTGCATATTAAAATAATAATAATAAAAAATATATATATAATTTATGTAAGGTGCTAAACAACATATAATGGTGATTCAATTGTTTTGTGCACCCGTAGCTCTTGCCTAATGTAGTGGGAGCTAATGAATTGTTCGCAGCACTTGCCCTGGTCTTGTCGGCTGCATTTTTGCGCCCTAAATAAACTAGATGCAGCTTATTGCCCTACTGTGCGTGAAGGGTGCGAGGAGAAATCCAGGTGAGGTGCAGCCTGGGAGTCGGGTCACCAAACAATTGACTTTGATTTTAAAGCTTGTTTGTCACTGAGCGTATGTTGCAGGCATGTCCAAAATGTGGCCCTTCAGCTGTTTTGAAACTACACATCCCAGCATGCCTTGACATAGTTTTAGTATTCCCTAATAGCAAAACTGTGGCAAGGCATGATGGGACTTGCAGTTTCACAAAAGCTGGCGGGCCATAGTTTGGACATGATTGGTGTATTGGGTTCATTAGCTGTTCACTAGCATTTTGCACAAACCACTTTGGCACATATGGAGATGTAATCTCTTTATTAGTGTTTTTATTAGTCTTGCACTCTACTATTACATATAATGCATGCCTTGACACCGTTTCACCGTTCGTGACACCCAAAATGTCGTTAAAATATTTGTTCCAACCAGATTGTTGCTCGGAAAATGTCCAAACTTTTTTTATTTCTTTACATTTTTGAAATACACAAAATGTTAAAATTGGATGTGAATTTCTACTTCATTTCCTTACATACAGGGAGCAACTTCTATCAGTCACCCCACCTTGACAAAGTGCCCAGCAAGGCATGAAACAGGTTGGAGACTTTGCTGCTGCCCGAAGTACCGACACGCCAGTCGCTGACGTCAGCAAGCCGCGCCCCGGGACCAAAGCCGCAACAGAAGATTCCACCCAGAAGCGGACAGCAACTGAGCTGAGGAATACCGCTGCCTCTGTAAGGTTAGGGTTAGTAGGGACAGCACGACAATCTCCCTCTCTCACCTCACATCCTCCAAAAGGAGTGTAAACATTATTTTACTAATACATTTTTACTTTACAGGTGTCACTCGTATAAACTTATCCCATCGCTCTTTTTTACCCCTCAGAACCTTTGCATTTATGAGAGCTGCTATACCATCAGTGCAGTTGATTTAACATTTTTCTCCTCACTTAGGATTATGTGCCACCGAAGAAGGACGGTGAATGTGAGACACCCAGCAGCAGCCGTCCCTATGTGTTCAGAAGAGGGATCAAGACCCAGGATTCCAAGACTGTGCCTTAACCTCACTCATTGATAAATGAGAGAGACAATGACCATAAGATCCTGAAACTCACCAACAAAATCATCCAGCTGCTGACCGGAGAGGTGACTGCTGGGAATAGGTCATTATACAGTAACACCGGGGGAGGTGACTGCTGGGAATGGGACATTATACAGTAACATCGGGGGTTGTGACCAGAGAGATGACTGCTGGGAATGGAACATTATACAGTAACACCGGGGGATGTGACCGGAGAGGTGACTGCTGGGAATGGGGCATTATACAGTAACAATAGGGGATGTGACCGGAGAGGTGACTGCTGGGAATGGGTCATTATACAGTAACACCAGAGGATGAGACCGGAGAGGTGACTGCTGGGAATGGGGCATTATACAGTAACAATGGGGGGGGTGTGACCAGAGAGGTGACTGCTGGGAATGGGACATTATACATTAGCACCGAGGGATGTGACCAGAGAGGTGACTGCTGGAATGGGGAATTATACAGTAACACCGGAGAGGTGCCCGCTGGGAATGAGGCATTATACAGTAACATCGGGGGATGTGACCAGAGATGTGACTGCTGGGAATGTGGAATTATACAGTAACACCGGGGGAGGTGACTGCTGTAAATGGGACATGATACAGTAACATCGGGGGATGTGACCTGAGAGGATACAGCTGGGAATGGGACATTATACAGTAACACCTGGGGATGTGACCGGAGAGAAGACTGCTGGGATTGGGACATTATACAGTAACACGGGGGATGGAAATGGGACATTATACAGTAACACCGGGGGATGTGACCGGAGAGGTGACTGCTGGGTATGGGACAGTATACATTAACATCAGAAGAATGTAACCAGAGAGGTGTCTGCTGGGAATGAGACATTATACAAGTATCACCAGAGGATGAGACCGGAGAGAGGTGACTGCTGGGATTGGGGCATTATACAGCAACACAGGGGGATGTGACCAGAGAGGTGACTGCTGGGAATGGGAGAGAGAGGGTGGAGAGAGAGAGGGTAGAGAGAGAGAGAGGGTGGAGAGAGGGTGAGGCGAGAGAAAGAGGGTGGAGAGAGGGTGAGGCGAGAGAGGGTGAGGCGAGAGAGAGAGAGAGAGTGAGGGTGAGAGAGAGTGAGGGTGAGGCGAGAGAGAGGGTGAGGCGAGAGAGAGGGTGAGGCGAGAGAGAGAGAGGGTGAGGCGAGAGAGAGAGGGTGAGGAGAGAGAGAGGGTGAGGCGAGAGATAGGGTGAGGCGAGAGAGAGAGAGGGTGAGGCGAGAGAGAGAGAGGGTGAGGCGAGAGGGTGAGGCGAGAGAGAGAGAGGGAGAGAGGCGAGAGAGAGAGGGTGAGGCGAGAGAGAGAGAGGGTGAGGTGAGAGAGAGAGAGGGTGAAGTGAGATAGGGTGGAGAGAGAGAGAGAGGGTGGAGAGAGAGAGGGTGGAGAGAGAGAGAGAGGGTGGAGAGAGAGATGGTGGAGAGAGAGAGAGGGTGGAGAGAGAGAGGGAGAGAGAGAGGGTGGAGAGAGAGAGGGAGAGAGAGAGGGTGGAGAGAGAGAGAGTGAGGCGAGAGAGAGAGAGGGTGAGGCGAGAGAGAGGGTGAGGCGAGAGAGAGAGAGAGAGAGGGTGAGGCGAGAGAGGGTGGAGAGAGAGAGAGGGTGGAGAGAAAGAGGGTAGAGAGAGAGAGAGAGAGAGAGAGTGGGTGGAGAGAGGGTGAGGCGAGAGAGAGAGGTTGAGGCGAGAGAGAGGGTGAGGCGAGAGAGAGAGAGGGTGAGGCGAGAGAGAGAGAGAGGGTGAGGCGAGAGAGAGAGAGAGTGAGGCGAGAGGGTGAGGCGAGAGAGAGAGGGTGAGGCGAGAGAGAGAGAGGGTGAGGCGAGAGAGAGAGGGTGAGGCGAGAGAGAGAGAGAGAGAGAGGGGGGTGAGGCGAGAGAGAGAGGGTGAGGCGAGAGAGAGAGGGTGAGGCGAGAGGAGGAGAGAGAGGGAGAGAGAGAGAGAGGGTGGAAAGAGAGAGGGTGGAGAGAGAGAGGGTGGAGGGGTGGAGAGAGAGAGAGGGTGGAGAGAGAGAGAGAGAGAGGGTGGAGAGAGAGAGGGTGAGAGAGAGAGAGAGGGTGGAGAGAGAGAGAGAGAGGGTGGAGAGAGAGAAAAGGAGAGGGGGTGTGGGGTGGGGATGGGAGTGAAGAGAGGAGGGGGGAGTGGAGGAGCAGAGAAGGGGAGGGGGTGCGGAGTATAGGAGGTGAGCAGGAGGAAAGCGAGAGGAGGAGGGAAGCAGAAGAGGAAGGGGAGCTGAGGAGTGAGAGGAAAGAAGAAAGGAAAGTAGGGGAGGGGGTGAGGAGTATTGGAAGCAAAAGAAAGGAGGGGGAAACAGGAAAGGAGGAGGGGGAGCGGAGGAGGTGGTTGGGGAGCTGAGGAGGAGGGGAGAACAGAGAGCAGGAGCAGATAAGAGAGGGGGAGAGGAGGAGGAGAGGAGGCATGGAGGAGGTGCAGAGAAGGGAGCGCAGTGCAAGCTGGTGCTGGGTACCTCCTGTGACAATCAGCAGCGATGGTAGCGATGATTTTGCTGCCCCTGCTCCTGGGCAGACTGGGTCTGCTGAACTTTCTCTTCTTCTGTGCTAGTCATCTCTTCCTGCTCCATCTCCCCGGCGCTGGGTCTTCTCTTCCTGTACCCCAGCACAGGTTCACTGGCAGTCAGAGAGAGAAAAGTGTGGGGAAATTGGTGAGGAGAGCAAAAGAGGGGAAAGGGAGAGCTGGGGAGAGGAGGAGGGGAAGGAGGAGAGGGATCAGAGAAGAAGGAGCAAAGGAGTGGAGGAGGGGGATCAGAGAAGGAGCAAAGGAGTGGAGGAGGAGAGAAGCGGACATGTAGAGAAGTAGCACAGAAGGCACTGTGTACCTCTTGTCATTGGTGCTGCATGGTACATGATCAGCAGCAATTGAAATGCTCCTCCTCCTCCGACGAAAAGTGGTGGGGAGGAGAGAGAGAAGGGGAGCAGAGAAGAGGAGGAGTAAGAGGAGGGAGAGTAGAGGAGGAGAGGAGAAGGAGAGCAGGAGAAGAGGAGAGGGGTGAGGAGGAGGGGAAGTGCAGGAGAAGAGGGGAGGGGGAGAGGAAGAGAGGGGAAGCGGAGAAGTGAGAGAGGGGGAGGGGGTGCGGAGGAGATGAGGTGAGCAGGAGGGAAGCAAAGGAGAGGAGGAGGGAGGGTAGTGGAGGAGGGAAAGAGATGTGGTAGCTGAGAGAAGAGGAGCGGAGACAAGGAGAAGGGAAAGCAGGGGAGGGGTGAAGAGGATTGGAAGCAGAAGAAAGGAGGGGAAGCAGAGGAAAGGAGGAGCAGAGGAGAGGAGGAGCGGAGGAAGGGAAGCTGAAGAGAGGTTGTGGGGGAGGAGAGGGGGGGAGGAGAGGAGAGTAGGAGGGAGCGGAGGATGGAGAGTAGATGAGGAGGAGGTGGGGGAGCTAAGGGAAGGAGTAGGAGGAGTTATGAGGCTGCTGATCCCTGTGTGTGGTTATATATCTCTTATATATTTGGCTACATCTGTCACTCAAAGTGTGTCTGGAGCTATAACGCTGGGTGGAGCCTCTGACTCACATGATTGACTCACATGACAGAGAACCAGCCCAGTGAGCCCACAGACAGTGCCAGACACCCTCTGCCTCTCCATGTTACACAGCAAAGACACAACTACTCACCAGACACACCAGGTGAGCACCCCACACCTCTATACCTCCCAACATGACCCTCTCCAGGAGGGACAGAATGCTCTGTTTGTGGACTTCCATCTTAATTTATGATTGTCATCACCTGTCATTTTAAACAGGGTACTTGACAAGAAAGGTGTTTAAGCACAGGTGATGGTAATCCATAAATTAAGAAGAAAGTCCAGAAACAGAGCAATGTGTCCCTCCTGGAGAGGGTCATGTTGGGTATGCACCTCCCCCCCCCCCCCATTCACGGCATCCCACGATTAAATGGCACATGCAAAACACTGACATGGCTATGGTCGACAATGAAAAAGGTTGACAAGATTTATTTTTCACTTTTTCAATGTTTTCATATTCATTCTCATGTGTCGACATGGACACCAATGAAGTGCCACACTTATGTCAACATTTACATGTGTTGACCTTTCTGTGCTGATTTTTTCTAGTGGCGATTCGCAGCACACCCGGTGACTCCCACGATCCTCCCTCCCACGATTCGCGACAACCCCCCGGGCCCCCCCTCCCACGGTTCATGGTGCCACGATTCGCGGCACCCACACCCCCCCCCCCGCATCCCCCCTCCCGCAATTCTCGGCATCCACCCACGACCCCTCCTCCCGTGATTCGCGGACACCCCTCACCTCCTCCCTCCCCCCCCACCCCCGCGCGCGATTCACGGCAACCCCAGGATTAAATGGCACATGCAAAACACTGGCACGGCTATGGTCGACAATGAAAAGGTTGACATGAGTTTTGAAGATTTATTTTTCTTTTTTTGAATGTTTTCATATTCATTCTCATGTGTCGACATGGACACCGATGAAGTGCCACATGTGTTGAACTTTCTGTGTTGATTTTTTCTTGTAGCAATTTTTTTCCAGTGACAACTATGAACTATGTGCACGTCCACCTACACATCATCAACCAATTCTTTGTATAATATATAACACCTGTTCTGTTTCACTGTAGGTGTTTTAAGTCAGACCTTTACCTGCTACTATTACTGTTTATGTAAATGCATTCTGAATGACAGCAACATCCTACCATCCTTCTACACGAATATATA